>NC_080572.1:35764015-35971515 GCF_030247185.1 Malaya genurostris
TAGAGAGAGAGAGAGAGAGAGAGAGAGATCCATAAATTAACATTAGATAAAATTTCATCTCTTCACCTCACAACTTTGAACATGAATAATATTTTACAACCTACCAGAAGCAAACTGTGAAATGTTTTAAAATGATTTGAAAAGCTATTGTCACACTTTCGTATTGAAAGAAATGGTTTTAAATTCTTCGGTGATAGTTTTTTCCATATAAAATAAACTCACTTTTCAATTTAGGACACATTTTCGTCTCAAGATTTACAGTTCGTCATGTTTCTGAATATCTACTAATCGATTCGTCTCAAAACATGATCACTATTTCGCACAATTACACTACCATTGAATGCTGGATGACTTCATAATTAGTTATGTTCACTTGCCACTTGTTTAGTTAACGATTAAAAACTTCAAAAATTACCCGACAAGCAATAAAAGTCTTCAAAAATATGAGATGAAAGTTTTTCACTTCGTCCACTTGATTGCGCTTTGTTTTCATCTCATTTGGTTTCGCAAAGTTGCCAAGTTATCTCATAATGTTACAAAAAAAAATTGTTTATCTTCTTCAAATTATCATCAAAAAGTATGTTTTTTTGGTATCCGTGACATTAGTTTAATTATATTATTGATATTAATATTTCAATAAAACTGTTTCAGCTTCGAATATTACCAGAAAGAACGTGTTAAATACTAATGAAATAACCATTGTGGCAAATCTAGTAGCACTGGTTTCATTCCGCTATACGCCAACATAACGCTGTGAAGTGTGTGTGTGTTTCATCGGCTGTGCACAGAGATGCAAGATATTTTCATAGAAAATATGTATTACTTTCCATAGGAAGTCTATATCTGTTTTATCTGTTTTCACTAATAAAATGATGTTAAAAGATAGTTCTTTAGATCTCCGTAAGCCATTGCCCCATTAATTAGATAATTCAACGAGTAAATTTTTTACCAATAATAATAATGTGGAAAAATCCTGGTGGGTATGGTTGTATCGTTTGAGTAGTATATCAGGCAGCGGCGAGGCAGTCGGTCACCAGAATGTCTGCCCAGCCATATCTTTCATAGCTGGCAGCGTTTAGTCAGCCATCTGGCAGCCATGCGTATGCGGGTGAGAGTGTAATAGTGGAATATTTTGTTTTGATTGCTGTCGCCATTGCTAATTTATAGGATGAATAAAAGATCAACGATAGGATGGATAAAAATCCATTGAGATGAAATTAGGAGCAGAGTAGTGAAAACATCATTAGTGTTTTTAGCTGTTTTATAAATATTAGTTGAATTTTCAAAAAATGTGAATCAATTCTCAACGTGGAGCAAAGCGAATGAAGTAGTAATATGAAATAGTTACAGTGATTTTAGTGGCTAAATCGGGGTTTGAAGGCGACGTCTTTACAAATGAGATGAAATAGGGAGCCCTTACCCTATGTATCAAAACCCTTTTTTAAGCCGCATCACTAGAATATTCTTCCGAGATTTTTTTCAAACTAAAATAAAATTAAAAACTTTCTTGGGGTGTAAACTTTCATAACATTTGCAATTTGTAAACAGTTATGTCAAGTTAATATAGATTTAAATGTGGCAACCCTGCACGCTATACAAAATACGAAGCACGCTGTATGCTAGGTTAGCTGGTTAGCCGAATTGTCATTTTAGCTTAAAGCAAAATGCACTTGGATATTCGCGAAATGTTATCCTTTCTTGGGCGGATTTAGATAAAATGCTAATATTGATGATTAGAAGGAAAAACATATAAGAGAAATATGTAATGACGATAAATTAAAGTTATTAACAAATAGAAATAAGAAATTATAATCAAAGAGAAGTTGAAAACTGTCAAAAAAAAGGTGATTCCAATATTTTACGAATTATATGCCATGAAAACATTCAGCAGAGTTCCTGACAGAATTTGTCGCAGATTGACCCAACCCCGAACAAAACTCGTCCATCAGTATAGAACAGGGGTTCCCAAACTATTTTGGCTCATGGACCCCTTTACTAAATTAACTTTGGCTCCAGACCCCCATTAGCAAATTTCTTTGAAAATTCAATTTCTTGCTTTTTTAATATTGATGTAAAATACTTACCAATTTCTGCGGATGGTCAAATAAACACAACATTTTAGCATGAAAATTTAAATAACAACTTATATCACGAAATAGGGGGTCGATTTCTAGACCTCGTCGACCCCCATAGTAAGTTTTCGTTTACGTCGACCCCCGCAAAAAGGATATCGACCCCAAGAGGTCTATATCGACCACTTTGGGAACCACTGGTATAGAATTTGCTGCAGGTGCAGGACATTCTCAGACCTCTCACCAAGGCGAGCGTGCGTACTGATTCGCAGGAGCGTCAAGATCGTAAATCGCGAATTGATCCAATTTTTGACTGATTCTCAAATAAAAACAGCATTGTATATTAGCTTATTGTATTAGATTGTAGTCCGATTAATATGCAGACTCGACTAATGGGGAGATTTTTGGTACAATTCTCCTATAATGTTTTATGTATGGATCAGATGGTATATGAAAAAAATCTAACCTTTTAGGAAAGATGATAGCTAGATTATATGTTCCACTTTCAAATAGTGCACAAAACTTTATTGATCCAAGTGATAAACATCCAATAAAAATCCAAAAAATTGCTAGTGACAGTATGGTGAACAAAATGCGGACATCGTTGGAATGAATTTAACCGAATTGCGTTGTTGCTATTTGATGTTGTTTTGGTTTACTTATCTCTTTAATCTTGTCTTCTCACTTAACAACTACATCGCATATAAAACATCCACGCATACAGAGTTTATATTTCAAAACAGTGCGTATTCACGTTCGCCTCATTGCAGGCTATTCAATATTGCGATAAAAATAAAGATCTTTTTGCTGGAAGAAAACCAAATTTTGGTTGAGCATTATTAAAAAGCTTGTGCTTCCCCTTTTACTTACACTGTACACTCGACTAATTTAAAAAAAATTTTAGTCTACAAAACTTTTTCCAAAGAGCTTCCAATTTTTTATCTGTCGGAAGTGAGAAAAATCCGATGCTCCTAAATTCAGTGGTTGATTTTTATTGCATCAGAACTCTTCTAAGCACTTCATGTTCAAACAAAACCGTTTCTGCCACAAATATTACATCACGAATAAAAATCAGGCCACAACTACTTTTTGAATTCACAGATGTCATCGAGAACCATCAACCCCAGTGTTCTAATTTGTCGATTTTCATGTTACCAAAACTTTCATTTTCCCTGAGATGACATGTCGTCATACTTCTTACATCCTCTCTGTTTCAACAAGTTTTCACAGGCTCATTATCCTCTCGAAGTGCCGATTCTTCATGGTTGCTCTTTCGAAGACGAGCTTCTCTGTGGCTACTCATGAAAAGCTTGGCTCTATTCGTATACCAGCAAAGAAAATCCTAGGAAGTCCTTTTCAATTTAATTTGCTTTTCTTGCGATGATGTGGTGGTGTGTTGGGAATTTCTTTTTTGGTCTGGAAGTCCAATAAATTCTGCAAATCGATATAAAACTAGAGAAAATGTTTTAATGCGATTAGAGTCAATGTCCTGTGTTCTTACAACCTTTGTTTGGGAATATGCGTAACAAGTAGTAGTGTTAATTATTCAAAAAACGTTCAACAATGCTGTTCTTGGGAATAATATTGAATTATTCCACAAAATTATTTGATAGTAATCCAAAAACCTGTTTTAATCCACCTAGTGGTGTGATGATGCCTTTCTCATTTTACTAATATTTTTAAAAATATCACCAAAAGATTTTGTGAAGAAATTTTTTTTCAATCTTGAATAAAATAAGAATCTTTCTTTGGGTATAAACTAACATAACCTTTTCAAATTGTAAACAGTAATGTCAAGTTGATAAGAATTTTTCTTTATTTTGCATCGTCGCACTAAATGATTAAACACACTTTACCCTATAGTTCTGGAACCGGAAATCGGACCCGGGTGAAATTAAACAGCAACCTATAAAACTGTAGGAACTTTTATTTGAGCCTGTTTGTGAAAATCGATCAAATCATCTCTATGAAAATTGAGTAAGTCTCGGTCTAAACTTTTTAAATACAACTTCTGGTACTTCTGAAATCAGGAACATGGAACCAATATAACCAAAGTCGGTTCGATCTGTAAGTAACTAATATAGCCTGCAAATTGAATCAGTTTTAAGCCAAATCTAGAAGAATTTTACCCTTCGTCGCTATAAATGACGGTGTGAAATTTAATAGCAACCTACAGGACTACGAGTTTTTTTTATGAGTGACATTATTTGACACATGCTCACACACCCACATACATTGCTCAGCTCGATGAACTGTGTCGAATTATATAGAACACTTAGCCTTTCGGGTCAATTTCCACTGGTCAATTTTTCAAGTGATTGTATAAGCTTTCTTTATGAAAAAGGCAATAAGAGCACTTTTATTGAAAAGCATCTTTATTGTAATAACACTAACAAGTAGGTACAAATTGAATAAAAGGATGAGAAATTTACATATTCTTCACCTGAAAAATATAAATTTTAATGTGGCAACCCTGCACGCTATACGAAATTGAACAAAGCACGCTGTGAATGGAGCATCGTCATTTTTTTTCGATTATAGAGGTTTTAACACTGTTGTCATTCACCGCTTCGGGCCAGAAAAGTTTTCTGACCCTATGTGCAAAGTTGGGAATCGAACCCAGGTGGGCAGCGTGAAAGGCATCGACTTACCCATCACGCTTTACCTGTTCCCCTGCATCATCATTTCGAATTTGAATGTTTTGACACTCATCGCCCTATCATTTCCGAACCGGAAGTCGGATCAGGATGAAATTGCAAAGTATATTTAAAGACAATGAAAGCTTTAATTTGAATCGTAAATCGTGAAAAACGGCTTAACCGTTGCTGAGAAATCGACGCGAGTTCCGTTTTTGGAGATTTTCTTCACTATTATCAGTGCTTTCGGAAGCGAAAACCGGGGACTAGTAGTCCCAAAATAGTTTTATATAATCACTAACTAATAAGATCCGTCAACTAGATCTAGTTTAGCAATAAGATTTATAAAAATGTGCACCCCGTTTCGCCATCGCTTGTGAAAAAATACTCATGAAATTGAAAATTTTCACCAATCGCACTGTACCGGAAGTTGGATGTGGATCAAATTTTCGGGGACTTTTTAAAGAATTTCAAAACCTTTTATTTGCTTCTTAATTGGTGAAAATTGCTCAAGAAATTTCCGAGAAAACTGATTGCATATTTTTTCATAAATTTTCACATATTTCCTTGTAATTCCGGAACCGGAAGTGATATCCAAATAAAACTCAGGAAAATTGTATAAGGCTATAAGACCTTTCATATAAATCTAAGCTTGTGAAAATCGGTTCAGCCATCTCTGAGAAACGTAAGTGACTTTTTTTTCCTTTTTTTGGTGCATACCACCCTGTAATTCCGGAACCGGATGTCGGATCCATATGAAACTCAGGAATTTTGTATGGGACCTCAAGGCCTATCATTTAAATCTAAGTTAGTGAGAATCGGCTCAGCTATCTCTGAGAAAATTGAGTGACATTATTTGTCAGACACACATATACGTACATACACACACACATAAACACACAAACATTTTGTGATCTCGACGAACTGAGTCGAATGGTATATGACACTCGGCCCTCCGGGCCTCGGTTCAACAGTCGGTTTTCACAGTGATTGCATAACCTTTCTATATGAGAAAAGCAAAAATATAACCTTGTCATAAGCGATGTATACTTTATTTTGCATTCTATAGGATTAAATTTAATTTGTTCACTAACTAAAAAACCTGTTTTAATCCACCTAGTGGTGTAATGATGCCTTTCTCATGTACATATAATATTGTGGTATTCTATTCAAAATTTTTCTCTTCGATTTTTGAAAGAAACCAAGAGATTGTTTGTGCAAAACATACAGAATAAAACAGTGCTTTGATTGCGTAAGTCATCCTTAAGAAAACGAAGTGGGTTCACTATTATACGCACTTCCGGCACCGGAACCCGAGAACCGGTATAATCAAAGTCGGTTCGTACGGCCAACAACTAACATGATATGCAAGCTCTACTAGTACGCACTCTAAATTACGATTTAAATGTTTGTTGCATCCGAAAATATTTTAAGTGACGCTGTACAATATTGAAGACACTTTACCCTATAACTCCGGAATCGAAAGTCGGATCCGAATGAAATTCAGGAATTCCGTATGGGACCGACAGACCTTTCATTTGAATCTAAATTTAAGCAAATCGGTCAAACCATCGCTGAGAAAAGTGAGTGAGATCTATTTAGGTATATATGACCACTACTCCCGGTACTTCCGGAACCGGATACCGGGAACCAGGATAGCCGGAATCGGTTTGTTTGGTTGCCTACTGATAATGACTATCGATTTGTGTAGTTTTGAGACAAGTTTAGAAAATTTTTTACGTTTCTTGTTTCGCCGGTTTAAGGGACGGTGTACAATGTTGAACACACTTTACCCTATAACTCCGATGCCGAAGGTTGGATCCGGATGAAATTCAGGAATTCCGTATGGAATCGGAAGACCTTTCATTTGAATCTAAGTTTGTGCAAATCGGTCAAACCATCGCTGAGAAAAGTGAGTGAGATCTATTTTGGTATATATGACCACTATTTCCGGTACTTCCGGAACCGGATACCGGGAACCAGGATAGCCGGAATCGGTTTGTTTATTTGCCTACTGATAATGTTTATCGATTTGTGTAGTTTTGAGACCAGTTTAGAAGATTTTTTACGTTTTTTGTTTCGCCGGTTTAAGTGACGGTGTACAATGTTGAACACACTTTACCCTATAACTCCGGAACCGGAAGTCGGACCCGGATGAAATTCAGGAATTCCGTATGGGACCGGGAGACCTTTCATTTGAATCTAAGTTTGTGGAAATCGGTCAAACCATCGCTGAGAAAAGTGAGTGAGATCTATTTTGGTATATATGACCACTATTTCCGGTACTTCCGGAACCGGATACCGGGAGCCAGGATAGCCGGAATCGGTTTGTTTAGTTGCCTACTGATAATAACTATCGATTTGTGTAGTTTTGAGACCAGTTTAGAAGATTTTTTACGTTTTTTGTTTCGCCGGTTTAAGTGACGGTGTACAATGTTGAACACACTTTACCCTATAACTCCGGAACCGGAAGTCGGACCCGGATGAAATTCAGGAATTCCGTATGGGATCGGGAGACCTTTCATTTGAATCTAAGTTTGTGGAAATCGGTCAAACCATCGCTGAGAAAAGTGAGTGAGATCTATTTTGGTATATATGACCACTATTTCCGGTACTTCCGGAACCGGATACCGGGAACCAGGATAGCCGAAATTGGTTTGTTTAGTTGCCTACTGATAATAACTATCGATTTGTGTAGTTTTGAGACCAGTTTAGAATTTTTTTTACGTTTTTTGTTTCGCCGGTTTAAGTGACGGTGTACAATGTTGAACACACTTTACCCTATAACTCCGGAACCGGAAGTCGGATCCAGATGAAATTCAGGAATTCCGTATGGGACCGGGAGACCTTTCATTTGAATCCTAGTTTGTCAAAATCGGTTCAGCCATCTCCGAGAAAATCTAGTGAGATTATTTGACACATACACACACACATACATACACACACACACACACACAGACATTGCTCAGCTCGATGAACTGAGTCGAATGGTATATGACACTTGGCCCTCCGGGCCAATTTTCACTGGTCGGTTTTTCAAGTGATTGCATAACCTTTCTATATGAGAAAGGCAAAAACATTAACACATAAACGCAAAATTGCACAACGATTAGAATGAGATTCCAATTTCCCAAGTTAATCGGATTAACAATGAAACATGAATCAACCTGCTCGTCTGTTACTCCCTCGCACGTACAGTATTCCTCCGTAATTGGCTCACAACCAAATGAATTCTACTCGCTGATCCCGAAAACTGCACAAGAGAGACTCATAATTCTCGTTTGCCAATATTTTCACCTACTCAACTACCATCGCTTCATGCGTCAGACCAGACCCCGTAGACCTCTCAACCATTCTAACATTTTTTTTTCAAGAGGAATTATACCGTAGGAATTATACTTACCTGTGGAGCATATGGGGAAAAAAGGGCACACTCTGGTTTACCTGTTGGATTTTTTAGCAGCATTAGTTTCGCAGTGCGAGCTTCCGCCAGTTCCAGGGAAAAAAATGCGTCTGGACTTTTTTCAAGGATACTGCACGGAAAACCCTCCGATCATAAAATTCCGATATCGCAGTTTTTGATTTTTGCGTTAGTTGATTTAACTAATTTCTTTTTGATCCAACCAATATAGTTTTTGATTTGCATATATTCAAGTATGTAGTTGAAAAATGTGTTGTTTTGAATGCTGTCAAATACCGGAGACAGCTGAAAGCAAAACAATAATCGCAATGGAAAATAAACATTTTTTTTAGTTGAAGTCTGTTCGCGTCGCTTCAAAATGTCAATGAAAACAACATCGATGGTTAAAGCGTTTGGGAAAATTGTGTTCATTCGATTTGAAAAAAATTATGATTCCATAACAAGTGTCTATCGAACAGCGGTGTTGTGATAAAGTTTACCTTGTTTCAGTTGCAAAAGATTTGGTGACAAATTAGAAAACGTTTACGGACTTGGTGTTACAAAAATCGTACAAAAAAAAATCACTCAGAGATCAGATCAGTTGTGATTTCGTAACAATGATTTATCCCTTGGTTAAGATTACTTGTGATGAAATCAGTAGTGATTTTTTATGTACGAGATCAGTGATCTTAAAATCAGCAGTGATCGGTGGTTTTCCCAGCCCTGTTAATAACTAATGATAATACTTGTCAATATAAAATACTATTGTTATTGGAACAACGATACTTATTTCAAATAGATCATGAATAAATAAATGACGTATATCAGTAATCAGTATTTTGATTATTATCGCAAATCAATAACATTGTTCGAGTTGATTCAACTAATTGCAATGTCTAAAACAACTAAAACCGATTTGTTTTTAACACGGAAAAGCCAGCGATCGCAAAACAACTAAAATATTAGTTGTTTTTCTGATTTTGATTGGTTAAAATTTGGTACAAGTAATCGACTGTTGTTTTAACTAATCTGTCATTTTTGTGCTGGCAGCTTAGCAACGACACCTAACAAAGACACGCACCACAAACAAGTAATGAAACGTTTCAGTCGAGCAATGCCAAACACCCTGAGCGAACAATGAAACGTTTCAATGAAGTGTCACTCGTGCAATTGAGCAAAGACACAATCCCAGCAAAGTTACTTGTTTGCATGAAAGCAAAAAAATGTCTCATTTGCTTCAACCAATTATTTAGTTATTTGAACTTAAGACGCCAATTGCAATAAATATTTTTTACTGTTAGCCTCTTCGGGTGGCAGCTAATCGTTCACTGCTTGAACAACGAAATTTTACCTAATTAACTGCTTATACCTTTATCACTAAACTCACAAAGGATATGGAAATGCACCAAAAGAATTCAATTCTCAAAAGGGAACTCACCAGAAAAATGGTCACAGGGAATTAGGAAATTTTTCCTTCACTTGCAGAATGGCTCGCTGGTAAACCTAATGCTACAGATACACTTTCAAGAAAACACAAATAGTACCACTTCACTTTAGCAGCAAATTTCTATGCGTTAAACGTTTTTAATTACATTGACATGAACAGTCCGAAAATACATTACTCTCAGATTAAATTAAAACATTTATACTGTAGGAATATCTATTTAACACATGGAAAACTTTTTTTACAATTAACGGTTATATTCTTCTGCATACTTTTACTTACATAAAACGACCACTACGTAACTAACATAAATGACGTTCATTTACCATTGAAAATTTTCAATATGAAACGCTTCTGGTGAAATGAAAAGGTTTTTTGTTCTGCGTTTTGCTGTCTTCGTTCTCCGCTAAGAGACACAGCATTTGAATACAACAATTTCGATTACTGAATGGTTATGACAAAATCAACAGATATGTTAGTTAAATCAACAACATTTTAGTTGAAACAACCAGGGCGTGAAACAAAAATTGCAATATTGCAATTTTGTGATCTGCGGGTTCTCCGTGAACTAACAGAATTTAGTTTCAATAACAACGCCAGTTATTTCAACTAAAATAACAGATCGACTGAAAAGTTCGTATCGTTTCTATGAGAGGGCGCCACTAGAATTAAATCTATACCATTTTCAGTTAGTACCAACCTTCAAAAGATACGTGTATAAATTTGACAGCTGTCTGATTATTAGTTTGTGAGATATTGCATTTTGAGTGAAGCTACTTTTGTTATTGTGAAAAAAATGGAAAAAAAAGGAATTTCGTGTGTTGACTACTTTTTGATGAAAAAAAGTGCCGCCGATACCAAAAAATGGCTTGATGAGTGTTATCCAGACTCTGCATCGGGCGAAGCAACAATTCGTAAGTGGTTTGCAAAATTTCGTACTGGTCATATGAGCCCCGAAGACGATGAACGCAGTGGACGTCCAAAAGAGGCTGTTACCGATGAAACCCTGAAAAAATCCACAAAATGATTTTCAATGACCGTAAAATGAAGTTGATCGAAATAGCTGACACCCTAAAGATATCAAAGGAACGTGTTGGACATATTATTCACGAATATTTGGATATGAGAAAGCTTTGTGCAAAATGGGTGCCGCGTGAGCTCACAATCGATCAAAAACAACGATGAATTGATGATTCTGAGCAGTGTTTGGAGCTGTTATATCGAAATAAAACCGATTTTTTTCGTCGATATATAACAATGGACGAAACATGGCTCCATCACTTCACTCCGGAGTCCAATCGACAGTCAGCTGAGTGGACTGCACGCGATGAACCGAACCCAAAGCGTGGAAAGACTCAACAATCGGCCGGTAAGGTTATGGCGTCTGTATTTTGGGATTCGCATGGTATAATTTTCATCGACTACCTTGAAAAGGGAAAAACCATCAACAGTGACTATTATATAGCGTTATTAGAGCGTTTGAAGGACGAAATTTAAAAAAAACGGCCTCATTTGAAGAAGAAAAAAGTTTTGTTTCATCAAGACAATGCACCGTGTCACAAGTCGATGAAATCCATGCTGAAATTGAACGAATTGGGCTTCGAATTGCTCCCTCATCCACCGTATTCTCCAGATTTGGCCCCCAGTGACTTTTTCCTCTTCTCAGACCTCAAGAGAATGCTCGCTGGTAAAAAATTCAAAAGCAATGAAGAGGTAATCGCTGAAACTGAGGCCTATTTTGAGGCAAAAGACAAATCGTACTACAAAAATGGTATCGAAAAGTTGGAAGATCGCTATAATCGCTGTATCGCCTCTGATGGCAATTATGTTGAATAATAAAAACGAATTTTGGCAAAAAATGTGTTTTTCTATTGAACGATACGAACTTTTCAGCCGAACTGTTATTTGTTGAAATTGAAAGGTATGTGTCCTCACTAATTGACAGCTTTTTTTTTCAACCAATTAAATTAGTTTATTCAACCATCGATCTATCGATAGTAGATCTAAACGAAAAACAAAAATGACAGTTTAGTTAAAACAACAATCGATTAGTTGTACCAAATTTTAACCAATCGAGTTAAGAAAATCAACTAATATTCTGGTTGAAATGGGCTCGCGGGTGGTTCCGTGTGGTATTATGAATGGCTCTATTTTCTATGTTCATATACAATTTTCAGCTCACATTCGCCTACGCTACGTTAATACAAGTCAGTATACATCGGAAATACGCAGAACTCCTACAAATGAAATCGCTTGATGCCAAAGCAAATGCATAAACATTTCGTCAAATTAACGTCAAATTTTTCATTCGAATAATAAAGATTAAATGATGAAGAGCTATTCGTTCGTAGATAATCGTTGTGTCTGGTTGAATCGTTCATAATCCCATCTAAATAAGGTTGAAAGCTTTTCAAAAATCAACTCTGTGCGAACTACAGTTAAAACTGTTCTATTAGTAGCAGGTCATCTACTAATCATCAGTGCAATATCAATTCAATTTAACTTAACCTCTAACATAAAGGCCATCGTCGAAGACTAAACGTGAATAAAAATAAAATTCAATATGTGTGTTTACCACAAACGTGGTTATGTTACCATAATTAACAAAAATTATGTTTATCATGAAGCATAATATGTACATAGTGTTGATCACAAGCAAAAACCCTGTTTTAATCCACGTAGTGATAGAATGATGCCTTTCTCATAACCGTTTACATGAGAAATCGATGCTTGGTGGTATTTCTGAAACAGAAAATCGGCAGACCGGTTTGTTTGGCAATCAATAAAAAGAAACTCAAAATATTACAGTTTTGAACCCAATTTGGAAGAATTATTTATTGCATCGGGTGTAACGTTTATTGCTCTCGGGTGATTCGCATTGTTCAGATGCCTAAGCCCGACTCCTCTGGTAGAGGGTAAAAGTAAAGTTACTAAAAGATTTTAGCTTGCTTAAATGACCCTCTGTCACGACACATCTTTCCGCGAGAGAGAGAGAGAGAGAGAGAGATATATAGATTCATCACAGAGAAATTATTCCTGCCCCTGTGGCATCCTCCCCGCAATAGAATGTAGAGTGTCACATCACCAGTCTAATTCACCCTCTGCCTAAGTAGTACATCGATTTTGAAATTTTTTATGGTTTGTATCGTTTGCTGCCTTTAGAATATACCAGTGTCTTCATTAAATTATCCAATGATCTCGGCAAAACGACTTTCCCGGATAGAAAAAGTAACAAGTTCAAGTCCCCTCTTTACGGAAACTTTTTCGTGAACTTTCATCTTTCATTCGATCCATTCGTCAGTCCTTAACCAATCTGTTTTCCTGATTTAGATACTTTCGAATTAAAAATTTAATTCGGAATCCCTTTTTTCGGTTACCCTTGTTATTGGAACGCGCTCTACTTTAATAGAACAAATTAAGAGCTAAATTGAGTTGCTTTTTAGATTTTTAATGCCAAAAGAAAGTATTCCCACCCAAACCATTCTAGTTTTTGTTGATGACATGAAAAACCTTCTAATGCATCATTCAAGACAAAAGTTTAACATAATAAGAATTTACGTATAAGACAAAAAAACAAAAATAAAGTAGACAGTACATAAAATAACCATAGGATATATTCGGTCGATTAAACTCAAGACACGAAAAGAATCGATCATTGATTTCTCAGTATCCGTATGGTATAAAAGTAGTTATTTACCGCTTATCAGCAAGCATTGGTGCGAGTTTGTCGTCTGAAATTTAGAGCAAATGGTAGAACATTCATAAAAACAATTACCCAAACTTCCATTGTTGCAGAACATTGTGTAGCTATCACACCATAAAGAGTTCGACAGCATCAGTGCTCCTCGTCGCAACTGTCAACACGTCCGACAGTAATTGCTATTCCACAAACTAATGATAGTTTTTCGTGTCCTTCCTGTTCGATGGTATGTTCAACATCGTGTAAGTGTGCTTAGCAATCGATATGTTTACAAACTCTGAAAGCAAAATTGTCCATCACTCAAACGGTATATCACTAGCGCTAAGCGTATCATGACTAAATCAGAACGAGTGAACTCACCACCACATGACCGTTACACAGTTCACCAACCCCTTCTAGAGAGGCAGCTTTCCCGGGAAACGGGGCCATTCATGCTCGACGCAAACACAGAGGTATGTAATCACAAAATAACACCACACAATTTTCCCAACATGCATAGATTCGAACGAGAACGGAAGCCACAGACACAAACTGGAACCCCGCTGGTCTTCCACGATGACATCCCCGCTTCAATGTGACAACATAGAGTTCAGCAGCTATCGGGTTTCACACTTTTCCCCGCAAACATCCCCATTGTGGCACTACTGGACCGAATCCACCGTAAATATCCATTGTCGATCCAATCGAGCATGTAAATCAGCATCAAATAGAACTGTTTACTGTTTTTCGGATTTTATCCCACACCTTCTATTCCCTTCTTTTCTTCGCTTCAATGGCAGTAACACTAAAGAAGATGTTTGGGCGTTCTTGTAGTTGTTAGAGAGACAAATCTGATCCTCGCATCGTCAAGGACGTGTCGGTTACTGGCATGTGTGGGTTGTCTTCCAAGTAGAAAATATGCAAAGACTTGCCTGTCAATAGAGTGCATATGATTCGATATACACTCCAGGTCCGTCTAGAAAGGATAGAAAAACGCAATCCAGAGGATAGAATCAAGCAGAAACTTAAGAACCTTATATATAAAGGTACCTGTATTCCGTGTTCGGATTTCGTGATTTCTACCATCGAACCATATGGAATAGGAAAATAGGTCGTATGTCGTTCTGCTCGTAATTAAAATTTGGAATAAATCACCATTTACAAATCAATTAAATTTTCGAACAATTCAGTGGTAATAAGTATAACCTAGTCGATGACAATCAATAAGGAATTTCAGAATGAGAAAGGAAATAATTCGTCAGATGCATTGGCGAAAATTTAAAACGCTGCAAAGGAGGGGGGGAGGTAGGATCTAAACTATGAAAAAAATCATCATTTTTGCGAATTTTTTCCAGAATTATCGTTCTACAAAATAAATTCAAATGTTTTGCATAACAAAAAGCATCATTCGAACCACATTTTGTGATATTTTCGTGGAAAAATATTGAGAAATAAGTCGGTGAAGAGGTATTTTCGAGAACGCTTCTTAATAATCATGATTTGCGGTGTCCACTGTTACTCAGCGCAGACTAATCAGAAGTGAACAAATGAATGCAGCATAGTTAGAGTAGAAGTTTTTCTAGCCCCCAACGTTTCTGTTTGATTTTTGCTTAATCTTTGGTGTTTTTTTTTTATTTATTTAAAAGATGTTTTTATTCAGGCCTATTTGCGTACAAGCTTTACGTGGCCGAATTAGCCGATTTTTTAAATATACAATTTTTTGAAGTGGATCTCGTTGTGACTCTTTTTCTAGGAGGAAAAGAGCTTCCATTTCCCTACTGCGAGGTTTAAAAGGAACTTTGTTCGTGGTTCGTCTCGTCCTCCATTGCCGCATCGGTGGTTTTGTTGTTGATTTCCGTCTTCTTCTCGTTTTCCTTGTTGTTCGCAGTCTTGAGCTTGTTGCTAGTTGCTGTAGGAGCGCCTTGTTGTACATTGGTTGCAGTTGTTGGTTGGTTTGATGGTAAAACAGGAGTACTACGCTCACTAGTTTTCGTTGTTGAACGGTTGACCTTGTCTTTGGTTGAAGATGTTCTTTTCGCAGTTTCAATGCAAGGTTTACCGTAGTGTGCAGGTTGTTCACAAAACTGACATGTAACCATGATGTATTATGGAATTGCCTTACGTAGTTGCATACGTACCACTCGCACGCCATTCCGGATGCCAAGTTTCAAGCTTTGTTAAATCGTATTTGACCATTCCGTACACTCTATTGTTCACTGCACTGTATTGTCTTTGTTTCTTTTGCTTCGACCGCAAACGATTTTCGACTGTGTTGGCTGAGATGCGAGCACGAACTGTGACATTTTTGGTGGTTGTTCAAAGTGAAAACTTCGATTTTTCACGAAAACATCCGCCATTTTGTAGCTGTTAAACCTCCCCAAAGTAACAAACAACGAAAAGGAAAACGTTTGGGTCTGGTTTTCTATATGTAGAAAGTGTATTCAAAATTTCAAAAAAATTGGTTCAGTAGTTTTTGAATGACGATGGACACGGACTTTCAAAACCTGCTTTCGAGGAAAACGCTAAAGCAAGGTTTTTGTCTATAAAATCAATGGAAACAATTAATTGCTTCAGGGAGCCCGTAGCGTCTAACATTTTCAAAAGATTATATATTTTCTTTTATAATTTATTATAACGAAAGTTTTGAAGTCAATCGAAGTAGAAATTGGGCCTGTGCGCCGAGCTCTTCTTCTTCGCAGAACGAGATAGCCATAGATAAAGGTCCACAACTTCCAGAGTTTCTTTCCAATAGGCTTGAAAATTTCACAGAATATTCTTGAAATGTTTTACTATAATAAAATATAAAGAAAATAAAAAATGATTTTTCAAAAGTGTTAGACCCTACCCCCCTCAAGGGCATGATTTTTTCATGTTCCGATATTAACCAGTCTAATCCACCGGTTATAGGTGAGAGAAAAAATAATTCATTGCTACACAGCGAAAATCGAGGTTATTAATCAACATATAATTCATCTAATGCATGCTTTTAACAAAAAAAATTATCACAATCTGCGACGAGCATACCCATCTTATGATGCAGAAACGTAAAATTACATTTTATGCAAAAATTACATTCTATTGAAGAATGCTTCGATTTTTATCGGAATTTGCTTATAATATTATGTGACATTACATCTTATGGTTCTATATTTGTGAACCTGTGTAACTCATTTGTACTAAACCAAGAAAGAGGCCTCAAAATAATTTTCAAAATTTTATTCTGAATCCTTTGAATCCTTTTTTTTTACACTTTGCCTGGATTCCTTCAATTTGATCCTCCAATTAGTTTTTGTCAAATCCGGGTCATTCAGTTTGATAACGTGATTATTATTTGGTTTCAGAAAAGAAGCTCTGAACTTATGAGGAAAGACAACTAATTGCGTTTTTGCTGCATTTGGTGCAATGTTCCATTTTGACAGATACTCACTGAAATTATTTAAGGTACAATGTTATAAAATGGCCCCATTGGAAAAACATTGAGTTAATTCTAAACGTATTATTGTATTTTCCTTCAGAATGTGGGTATTTCATTGCAATACGACTGAGGGACAATTTTCAATGATTCTGGTAGGAGTCATGAAAATCTATTGATATAAATATATATTCCAAAACGACCACATTCTCAGTTTTTTGTTTGCCATAGACAGAATGCCCCAGCAGCCTATAATATGCCTCACGACAAATCAGTGATATGCCTCACAACAAGAGACATTATCGATTTATGTTTTAGTCTTTGTCCAGACGTAGAGCCTTCTTGAGCTAGTTCCAAATATGATCAGTACCTAACGGGGAAAACAAATTAGAAAATTGACATGCGAATGCGATTACGTAATGAAAACCTCGAAAATGCTACCGCAGAGACAGGACTCGAACCCGTAGCTAACTTCCAACCGGGGAAATTGTTTTACCAACTAAACTATCCTGCATATGAACACACATGAAAAAAAAGTCGAATTGACTAGACGGAAACCAGGCAAGCTTCGCTATTACCTGGTCACTACGGCGTTCAACTTACAGTCCTATATCTACGGAAACAAATTCAAAAGAAACACATACATCGATCAGGAGTCTACTTTTTCCTTCTACTTTGTCACCGACACTGATTCACGATTTTTTTGTCTATTTCGCTACCTATCGGGGCCTCATCAGCGTCATACATATAACAATGATGATCTCTCCGGTTAGGAGTTAGCTACAGGTTCGAGTTCCGTCTCTGCGGGAACATTTTCGCGGGTTTCTTTTACGTAATTGCATTCGCATGTCAATTTTCCCCGTAAGATACTGATCATTTTTAAGAGAAGTTACGCCCCACAACAATGAAGCATTATGCCTCTTAGAATATCAAAATAGAAAAAAAGGAGAAATGCAAAAATTATTTGCGTAATCAACTAATTGCAATCGGGAAGCAACATTTTCGATCCTCCCAACGCTACATTTTGTGGGGGCGGTCCGTTTGGCCTAAGGTCATTTCGCATAACACCGTTTGGCATAGTAGTTATTTGGCCTAATGGTTATTTGGTATAATGCCATTTGTCATAATAATAATTGGACTCGCAATATTTTTATCTAATGTGAAATTTCGTTTGTGATTCGATGGAGTGATATTTGGCAAGGAAAACTCGAACGAAATGTGTAAATTTTATATTCGGTAAAAATATTTCGATGATATTAGGTGAAATAGTATTATTATGTTTTATTTTCAAAATTCTGTAGTAAATAGTACACTTTCGTTTTTCCGAAAATATCAGAAATAGAGATCAAAACCTATTTCAATCCACCTAGTGGTGTAATGATGCCTTTCTCATATTACTCATTACATCATAAACATAACCGTGAAATTCGCAAAAACAACTGTTTATTGAATAGAAATAGGATAATTTGTTCGAATCTAATCTCACAAACTCTATAAATCCTGTGCCATTTTGTTGTTACACACACACACACACACAGACATTTGCTCAGTTCGTCGAGCTGAGTCGAATGGTATATGACATTCGGCCCTCCGGGCCTCGGATAAAAAGTCGATTTTCACAGTGATTGCATAGTCTTTCTATATGAGAAAAGCAAAACTTTAAAATGGAACTAACTTTGCACAGAAAGGGTTTAACCGATTTTCACAACCCTGATTATGGAATGGAATGTCTTATGGTTCTATAAAATGTAATAGTATTTTATCCGCATTCAATTGCTGAATCCGGAATTAAGGGAGGAATTGAGTTTAAATTTTCAAATCGTTTCGATTTGTAGGTTATGTTAGTGCATGCCCGAAAAACTCGTTTGTTTTCTTTCAAGAGTCAAAGGAAAGTATTCTGAAAATTATCACACTTTCATATTTGAATACATGAGTGATATGAAAATAGTATCATTTCTCCACAAGGTGGATTAAAAGATGTTTTTGCCTTTCTCATATAGAAAGGCTATGCAATCACTGTGAAAATCGACTTTTTATCCGAGGCCCGGAGGGCCGAATGTCATATACCATTCGACTCAGCTTGACGAACTGAGCAAATGTCTGTGTGTGTCCGTGCGTGTGTGTGTGTGTGTGTGTATGTAACAAAAATATGCTATCACTTTTCTCAGAGATGACTGCACCGATTTTCACAATCAAAGATTCAAATGAAAGGTCTCATTGTCCCATAGCCTGCTATTGAATTTCATTCCGATCCGACTTCCGGTTCCGGAGATATAGGATGATATGTACCAAAAAAGTGAAAAAAATATGCACTCAATTTTTTCAGAGATGCCTGAACCGATTTTCACAAACTAAGATTCAAATAAAAGGTATTATAGTCCTATAGCTTGCTATTGAATTTCATTTGAATGTGACTTCCGGTTCCGGAGTTATATGGTAATATATGAAAATTTGAAAAAAACTTTAAACTCAATTATCTCTGGAACAACTCAACCGATTTTCGCAAACTAAGAATCAAATGAAAGATCGTATAATATCCTAAAAATTTGTGGAACATTTTATCAGGATCCGACTTCCAGTTCCGGAACTAAAGCGTGATAAGTGGAAAATTACCAATTTTATTAGTATTTTTCCACGAACGATGGTTAAAAACAGGTACAAATCCCATAAAACTTTCTGATAAATTCTTCTAGTTTGCAGAGCTTGTTAGTTTGTGGGCATAAAAACTTAATTCGGCACTACTGGTCCCCTCTTTTCCTGTTCCGAGAGCACCGAAAGTGGAGAAGAAAAACTCCTAAAACTAAATTCACTTCGATTTCTCTGCGATGCTTGAACCGATTTTCACAAATCTTGATTTGAATTAAAGTTCATACTGTCTTTAAACCTACTGTGCAATTTCATCCAGATCCGACTTCCGGTTCCGCAGTTACAGGGTGATGAGTGTCAAAGTTTTCAAATTGCCATATAGAGTGACAACATGTACAACACCGAAAGAAGAAGAAAACACAAAATCCACAAGGCGTGCTTTGTTCTATTTCAAACACGTTGTGTAGTGATGTCAATAATAATAATAATAATAATAATAATAATAATAATAATAATAATAATAATAATAATAAAAATAATAATAATAATAATAATAATAATAATAATAATAATAACTGCTACGGCTGCTTCATGATGTTTTGCTGGACTTACATACGCAGAAGTAACAGAAACGTTTGTTAGATTTCGTTTAATCGGTTTAATCGAAATAAAGCATGAGATAGTAAGAATAGTTTTAACTACGTTCAAAACTGTTTCAATTTATAGGTTATATTTGTTGGTCGTTAACGAACCAACTTCGGCTATTCCGTTTATTCGAATCCGGTTTTGGAAGAATAGGAAAAGTGTGATCAATAACTTCACAAAGTATCTCACTTACTTTTCTTGGAGATGGGCAAATCGATTTTCACAAACTTATAGGTTCAAACGAAAAGTCTTACAGTTTCATACGGAATTTCTTAATTTGTTGTGGATACAACTTTCGGTTCCGGAACTACAGGGTAAACAGGATTTATAGAGTTTGTGAGATTAGAGCCGAACAAATTATCCTATTTTTATTCAATAAACAGTTGTTTTTGCGAATTTCACGGTTATGTTTATGATGTAATGAGTAATATGAGAAAGGCATCATTACACCACTAGGTGGATTAAAGTAGGTTTTTATCATGTGAACGGAATCTAAGAAAATTTAGGCGCTTCAAATGAATAACTGAGAGCTACATTTATTGATTGAAGCAAAAAAAATCGATTTTTATAGCCCCTTTAAAGTTACGATACAAAAAACGTAAGAACTTTTCAAAACGATCGATTCAAAAGAAAATAAATTCTATTTAGTTCCACTACAGAATTTTATAATATTATATTGTTTGTTATCTTTAAAGGCGATTTGTAGATAATGGCCAAACGAAGTGATTTTTCCTATACCAGTTTCCGTCTTTAGAAGTACGGGAATTATCGCTCTAAAACTTCGAAATGAAACTAGCTTCGATTTCTCAAAAATGATTCGAACTATAAATATTTTAGATTCACATAAAGAGCCTTAAGTCTATAAGGAGATACTAAATTTTACAGAGTGATGAGCTGTTACAGAGTGATGTGATGTGATGTGATGTGAAGTGAAGCCACCATCAGTTCAAGGACTTGCCAGTGGATGCGGGTAGACTTACAGTAGCCCCGATATGACTCATCCATTCGCCTTCTTACTATAGCTGTTACCGAAAAGAGAACAAAAAGGGTTGGGCGGATATGTAAGTAGAGTTACTTACTCGTATTCCGTGGGAATAAAAGATGCTCTTCCAACCATTATATCCAGTGCATGGATGAATCATATCGCTATACATGCTTGAACCCGCCTGATGGTTTGTTTGAGAAGGGCGCGTCAGACTCATTTCAAACCTTCAGAAGGAAACAAGTTTCCTTCAAGTGACTTGGGCTGGCTATCCACAATCCCTCATCCAGTCATCAAATCGTCCGATGCCCTGATGCTCCCTACCCGTTAAGCCCCCGGGCAAAATGTTTTATATTGAAAAATACAATGAAACATAGTGTAATGAAATTAATATAACATAAAATGATATAATAGATTACAAAATAATACAATCTATAATATAATATATTTTAATTTAATATAATATAATACAATTTCATACAATATATAATAATATATCATAAAACAATATATAAAATAATATTTAATATAGAGTGTCAGTTATGCTCTTCTTTGCAATACTGCAGGAAGTAGAATATTTCTCTTCTAATAATAATAATAATATCCACATCTATAAAAATAATATATGTTATTATTATTGATGACAAATTAATAATAATAACAATAAATATAATGAAAATAATAATAAAAAACAAATCTAATATAGTATAATGAAATATATAATAAATAATATAATGAATAAAATGATATGTTGCGAAAAAATTGCTAATGAAACAGGAACCAGTAAGGACCAAGCTCACCTTGTGACGACCTTGATAGTTAGTTAAAATATTACTTTAAAAATGATAACTTATAAAGAAAACAAATTTATATTTTGCGCAGAGGTACGCTACTCATAATAAACCCTATAATATAATATAATATAATATAATACAACAATACAATACAACATAATATAGTAGAATATAATATAATATAATAAAATATAACATAATATAATATAATACAATATAATATGCTATAATGCAATGCAGTATAGTACCATAATAACATAAAATAGTGTAAGACGATAATATATGAAACAATATGCTATGATATAATATAACAGTTAATGTCGCAATGTAAGTTACGCTCTTCTTATAATAAAAACAATAATAATAAAAATAATAATATTAATACATGATGTAATAAACAACAGAATTATATGTTATAATATACTATGATAAACATTGCACTTTAGGATGGGCTACAACCTACAAGCCATTTCGCACCCTCTCATTCTGCTACTAACGCAGAAGGTGATAGCACCCAGTCGACGCCGTTCTATTGACCAAATGTCATCATAGACGCTCGGGGAGGCATGAGATAGGGACTTGTGAGGACTTAGTTATCTCACCATTTGACGACCATGAGTTGTTACAGAGTGATGAGCATAAAAAAAATCAATACATAGGTCTTGTTAGTTGATGGCAATAGAAACATACTCCGATTGTAGCCATTCTGGGTTCCACTTTCGGAACCACGGAAAGTAGTGGTCTAAAATACTTGCATCAATTCCTCATATTAGCGATAATTAGAATGAAATCATTACACCACAAGGTGGATTAAAACGGGGTTTTTTTCCGACACTGCCTGTAAATGTAAGCCACTACAAAATGAACTGCCATGTTTTTTTATGTTTCATTAAAAAAAATCAATTTTCTGGCGTTTCATAGAATGGCCCATAAAAAAACTAAATAGTTCAAAGTAAGCAGACAAAAATTACCTGTTCGTAGAATTTCGTATTCTGTCATCGTTTTTGGTTGCTCAGTATATTCTTGAGCATATTTCTGCGCGATTTTTAACAGAAAAGTTTGTTCTTTCCATTCTTTCCACGTGGCTTCCTCCTCGATTCCAACACCGGAATTCCTTCGCCCAGGATGCTCTGATTGTGCTTTCAAACAAACAACCACATTATTTGGAAAACAGAACTAAACAGTACCTCTCCGGTTCCACACTCCCTTTTAGAGCAGAAAATAATCTCAGCATCACCAACGTCATTAATTACAGCTCATTTCCACCGGGATAGTTTTTGTTCTCACTTCGACTGGCTGTCGGTCTGTCTCGAATTTACTGGCTTCAATGGCTTTGATTCTCGACAAAGAAAATTGTTTTTATCAAACAATTACCGATGCTTCTACCATATAAACCCCTCACTCGGTAATACTCACCAGTGCACCGTTGTGAAATCCAGTACACCAGTTGGAATAACGAAAGCAAAAAAACGGAGCAGAAACTTGATTCTGACTGGCTGACATTCGGACTGGCTGACGAACGAACAAACTGGAATTGTTTGCTGAAATAATGCGTGTTATTTTCTTTCTCATCTACTGGGAACAATGAAGACCCGTCAGATATAACTGTCCGTGTGGGGAACGAATGATGAACTGGATCCGTGACAGGTGGACTACCGATCCGCTTTTTAGTGAAATTTTCTCTGAATCATTCATGCCATTCCGATGGCCGGTGAACAACGGGTGCCTCGAGATTTTTTTAATATAGTCGAGCCCGGGATTTCACCTGAATCTGATATGATTGTGCAGAGCTATAATTATGCAATTCTTTCAATTTCAGATATTTAATGCAAAGATATCGCTCGCCTTTTGTCGCAAAAAATTATCCGGAATCGCATAGAATATGCTATTTTCTATAGTACTGATTTATGAGAATCGGATATATATTTCAGTAAATTTAAATCTTATTTTTTATCTTCACTCATTCACAGAAGTACAGAAAAGAAATTCCGACCCCCCAACGTATGTTGCGTGTTTACGTCACGGTCAACCATCAACTGCTTCTCGTTTAAGTGTTCCCATCTCCTGGGTTTGTCCTTCGTTTTGCCATCTGCATTGAAACCCTTTTCTCTTAGCACTGCGGCTCACAAACAATAGCACACAAGAAACTGTTACCTGTTTGGGGCTTTGTGGTTGAACAAAGCCATCATCAAGGTCACATGACACGGCTCAAGAGCAATCTAGACTTTATATGCCCAGAAGGCGTTTGCATAAGGTTTCCTTTGTTGTAATTTTTTTAATAACCCTTTTGAAATAGGAATAGTCCGGTTACATCATAATGTTTTTGTTGGGATTTAATAACGGTGACTATTAGCTATTAGCAAGATAATTTCTAAGTAATGTGCACAGGAATGTAGCGCAAAAGTTTCACTTTTTGCCTTTCTCGTATAGAAAGGCTATTCAATCACTGTGAAAAACGACTTTTGAACCGAGTGTCATATACCATACGACTAAGTTCGTCGAGTACGCAAAATGTCAAATGTATATATATATATATATATATATATATATATATATATATATATATATATATATATATATATATATATATATATATATATATATATATATATATATATATGTATATATATATATATATATATATATATATATATATATATATATATATATATATATATATATATATATATATATATATATATATATATATATATATATATATATATATATATATATACATAGTTATATATGTATATATATATATATATATATATATATATATATATATATATATATATATATATATATATATATATATATATATATATATATATATATATATATATATATATATATATATATATATATATATATATATATATATATATATATATTTATATATAACGGGTGATTTTTTAAGAGCTTGAGAACTTTTTTAAACAATAAAACGCATAAAATTTGCAAAATCTCATCGGTTCTTTATTTTAAACGTTAGATTGGTACATGACATTTACTTTTTGAAGATAATTTCATTTAAATGTTGACCGCGGCTGCGTCTTAGGTGGTCCATTCGGAAAGTCCAATTTTGGGCAACTTTTTCGAGCATTTCGGCCGGAATAGCCCGAATTTCTTCGGAAATGTTGTCTTCCAAAGCTGGAATAGTTACTGGCTTATTTCTGTAGACTTTAGACTTGACGTAGCCCCACAAAAAATAGTCTAAAGGCGTCAAATCGCATGATCTTGGTGGCCAACTTACCGGTCCATTTCTTGAGATGAATTGTTCTCCGAAGTTTTCCCTCAAAATGGCCATAGAATCGCGAGCTGTGTGGCATGTAGCGCCATCTTGTTGAAACCACATGTCAACCAAGTTCAGTTCTTCCATTTTTGGCAACAAAAAGTTTGTTAGCATCGAACGATAGCGATCGCCATTCACTGTAACGTTGCGTCCAACAGCATCTTTGAAAAAATACGGTCCAATGATTCCACCAGCGTACAAACCACACCAAACAGTGCATTTTTCGGGATGCATGGGCAGTTCTTGAACGGCTTCTGGTTGCTCTTCACTCCAAATGCGGCAATTTTGCTTATTTACGTAGCCATTCAACCAGAAATGAGCCTCATCGCTGAACAAAATTTGTCGATAAAAAAGCGGATTTTCTGCCAACTTTTCTAGGGCCCATTCACTGATTTGCAAGCGTTGCTCGTTAGTAAGTCTATTCATGATGAAATGTCAGAGCATACTGAGCAAATAATAATGCATGAAAATCATAACCTCAAAAAATCTGAGCAAATACTAATGCATGAAAATCCTAACCTCAAAAAAATCACCTTTTATATATATATATATATATATATATATATATATATATATATATATATATATATATATATATATATATATATATATATATATATATATATATATATTTATGTATATATATATATATATATATATATATATATATATATATATATATATATATATATATGTATATATATATATATATATATATATATATATATATATATATATATATATATATATATATATATATATATATATATATATATATATATATATATATATATATATATATATATATATATATATATATATGCGTACTCTAGCCAGAAATTTCTCGAAAGTTGGCAAACTACAACCTTGGTTCATGGGGATGAACGTGAGTCGCGATTTCATTCGTGTTATGTCGCGGCTCATGTCAAATCACTACACTTTCAACGCACATCTCCGGCGTGTTGGTCTCGCGGAGAGCGGCCTCTGCACCTGTGGCGACGGTTATCAGGATATCGAGCATGTCGTGTGGTCGTGCGTAGCGTATTGCGTCGCCAGGTCGAGGCTGCTGGAATCCCTTAGGGAATCCTTTACCTCAAACACATTAATATACAAGTGTTATGTTGTAAGTGTAATCTCCACCTACAGGTTCGACACTAACATCCGCCCGATTCTCTCGATTCCCGTCCCTGTCCACTAACTTCATACGAACTAACAAGATCTTTTTTTGTCGCTAACTTCTCGTTCCTCCTTTCCTCGTCTCTTCACCTTCTCGATGGCAACTAATTAGATCTCTACCGTTCTAGGACATTTTGTCCCAACATCCCCTTTTCACCACGTTTTCCACATTACACTAAGACATCTTTTTACACGGGGGTTGCTTACCGTGTTAAAAAAATGCGTGTAAAATAAAACCTTGTTAATTGCGGAAACCGTGCAATAAAAACCGCGTGGAAAATTTGACGTAATAATTCCAAAAACCGTAAATTTGATTATTTATTTGTTTTGTTTTTGATAGAAAAAACATAAGGAATAAAATTATTTTATCATTATTAATTACGTCAATACTCAAGCCCTGAGCTCAAGTTGTACATGGAAACGCATGGTATTTAGTTCTAAGGGCATGTGATATATGATATTAGAACTAAATACCATGCGTTTCCATCGGGGGATGACAATTTGATGGAGACGCATGCTTTTCCGAATGATTTATTTTTTTAAAGTCTGATGTTATACCCGTCCACAATTTTTAAAAATCTTAAAAAAATACAGCTTGATGAACTCATAAATGATTTATTTTTTATGTAAAATCTAGAGTGGTACCAAAATTGTAAGTGCGATTAAAAAAAACTCGAAAATTTTGAGCTTTTTTTTTCACATGAAATACATTTTGAAAAATTCTGAAAAAAATCATAAAGGTTTCGCATAACTCCTAAAATATTCCTGATTTTTTTTCAATTTTTTTTTTGCTGAAGAGGTTTCTGAAAAATTTAAGTAAAATGAAAATCAGAAGAACCACCCTAACTAAACCAATATGGCAGTTAAAGGCTTAAAATTTTGGGAAAATCATCTCTAATATAAACCCTTTTTTTCTGCTGATGAATAATAATCCGAAATCTAGCACCTTAAGTATTCTGGAAAGAACCAGATACTGATGCTATATAAGTTTGCGGCGAATTAGTAGTCACTTTCTACGTTCTGCTACTATGAAGTCACACAGTTGACAAGTGATTTCTTCCTTAAGCTAGTGTAGATCGAACATTAATCCCGGAAGTTGAAGTGTTCGTTGATGATTATGTTACGATACATACTTGAAGTTTCCGATAGTGAGATAAATCAGTGAAAATCATTGTTCCTAGAGACGAGTTCAATCGTGGAACTTTCCGTTAGAACCGAGATTCTAAAACCGGTTTAAAAGTTGTGAAACTACTAAACTTGGTAAGACTCATTTTCTTATCTGTTGAAAAGGTGATCCCTTAAGTCCAGATTGAGTTAAATTCAAGATTACGAATTAAGTTAACTTTAATCATTGTATGTAAAGAACAGTGTCTTTGGACTCTGGTATGATACTAACTTGCTTCCGCAAATTTCGCAAAATAGCAAAATAGATAGATCTGGCCGCACTGAATCTACCAACTTAACGCCATTACACAATTCTGAGATTCTAGTTCCGGTCGAGAGAGTGTGAGAGAGTGTGTGTGACAGCTTGGAAACAAGTGTAGCATGATCGGGAAAAAGCACTGAGAAGCCAGACCGGCATTCTATTGTTAACCAACATCACGTGCAGAAAAGAAAAATCACGCTCGAATAAAAGTAAGAAAAAAGAACAGCGTCGAGTGTTATTCTGTTACATGTTATAAGAAACAAGGGTTTTGCACGGAACCCTTGTATCTTGGCCGAAAATCACATAAACAGGTATAGCCCTCTGCAAACTCATGCGTAACAAACGTACACCATTCAGAATACCGGGGAAAAAGTTATTCTACTTTTTTTCGATAGAAAGAATCTCTTCGTATTGGGTTATAGTTTTTTGAGTATAAGGATCGCAGACGCTTGAGGGTGCACACGCACTTCTATAGCACTGTCTTCCATATACACTGCACTGGTATGTTGCACTTGATATTTTCATGCTCCACATAGTGCACATTGTTATTGCTTTTAGCGAATTGAATTGCATTCAACTCTATATAAAACTGGATGTATACTACATTATTTGTTTTGTTGCATTGAAGTAAATGCGCACGTTTAATATCAAGATGCATTTGCTCCTTAAGCAAACCTTCAAGATCTTGTATAGAAGCTCGAATACTATCTGAAGTCAACAATAATTGTATTCTTTCGAAATGGCGGCGGTACCTTTTGTTCGTTTGGTTCACTCATTTCGAGATCGTTTTATTGTTCACTATACAATATTGTAGTACTTGGTATCTTCGTCCCGAACGTAAGCGATTTTGTTTTATCTACTGACTTGGATGAGATGTGAAAGCGAATTGAAAAATATTATTGACTTTTTGCATTCCATTTTAATTATGTGTGGAAACCCTTGGTTATAAGTGAATCATATTTCACTATGTCTCATCAATTTTTGAAAATATTATATATTTGTCTACGCTTTCGGATGGATGTTTATGGATATTCTTAAAATCGTTGTATAATTTGTATTTTTGAGACTGTTTCGACAAGTAAGGTGTTCAAATTAATGTCTTATCAATTCCAAACATAAATTTAGATATCCTAGATGGCCTCAAACGATTTGTTGTGCATTTTTCTAACTTAAACACATTTATGAATTAATTTGAACATTGATTTTTTAATGCCATCGTAAACGGTTTTGTCCCCTACACAGCCATGTATTTTTGTAGCCCCTACACAGCCATGTATCCCCTACACAGCCATGTGAGTGTGTTCTGTTTTGGAGATTTTGGCCACAATGGCCATATTCAAAGTCGGTTCGTACTCAGGAAAACCTATTCTTAATCCACCTAGCAGTGTAAAAATGCCTTTCTCTTTAATCGAAGCAGCGTCAATAAAAAATTGCCTTTTGATTAAGATAATTTCTGACACTAATTCATTTGATTGACAATTCTAGAAAATCGGTTGAGCCGCATACACGTACCCACAGACATTTTTCGTACTCGACGAACTGAGTCGAATGGAATATGACACTCGGCATCGGTTCAAAAGTCGGCTTTCACAGTGATTGCATTCTATATGAGAAAGACAAAAAGTGACTTTACCCTATATAGTTTTATTCAGTCGAATCGATGCATAGAAATATTTTTAAGCAATAGATTCTATAATATCTAAAATCTGTTTCAGATTTGTCGAGATGTAGATATTCAAAACCTGATTACTATTTGTACGAGTTTATTTTCCGTATGTGGAATTTTCTCCCCTATATAGAAAACAAAGACACTGGCCTTCGTCAAAAAATAGGCAAAGAAGTTCAGATATTTTTTCAATCAACCAAATAGCCGTAATACGCCTCAACGATGTGGTACCGCTGATGAGAATTGATTTCAATATTGTAATAAAGAAACCAACCGTGAAAACAAAGTACTGCAAAAACAAACCTCCGGAAAACATCTGGTGCGAAAAACGGCTACGACTGCTAGAAAGAGCTGTAAATGAAATATGCGTCAATTCGTTTCCATTGAACGGACGGATAATCAAGCTTGTGACCAAACACCAGAAAACGGAACGAACGAATGACCGGCAGCCGGCGTCGGCCATTAGTTGTGATATGCAATTCATATATATTTGAAAAAGCACTCACAGTCCTGACTCCAGCTTAACCGCTGAAGGCCAATCGATGCCAATCGAAGATCCAGTAATGCCCCATGGGCCAACATAATTTTACCGGAAGATTAACATTGTACGCCTTTGCCACCTTATTGCAAGGTTTCATTTTTCGTCGGAACAAATAATACGACTGTTTTTTTTCGGTCTCTCTTCCGGCTACAGAACTGGTAACAGTGGCGATTGGTTGATTGGATCGCATTGGGAGACACTTGAAATATGAGGTTGGCCAACGGAAAACAGAATTGGGAAACAAAAGCAAAAAAATCGTCGGAAAAGCTTTCAGAGCTGGATGGTTTGGCAGATGTTAGTGATACGTTTCAATACCTATATACTTCCAAGAAAGCAACCGAGCGTATCTGAGAAAAACAGCACTCGCTGCTGAAACCCACAATCCGTACCAGAATTTGGCATTTTCACCTTCCTGGTTGCGTTAAATTTGATCCAATTTAGTTTTGAAACGAGTGAGAAGACTGTAGCACAATATTTTGTTCGATCGTCGTGTTCCACATACAATCATTATTTCGACAAGAATTAAAACAAATTCTAGTAAAATAGCTTTACCACCACAGAACCAAACAACAATAATCATTTTCAATTTTTTACTGATTGAACATTCTTATTGTATACTCTAAACAAATGTTATTGCTATGATAATTTATGCTTTATCTTCGGCTGAATACGCAGCAATTCTACTTAAGTCACTTAGACTGGGTTAACATTGAAGATGGGTGAAAAGCTCGCGAACGGTTTAAAGAAACAAGTTCTTCCGTAAGAATGAACGCACAAAACATATGTTTAGAAAATGATATTTCTCAGTTTATATTCGAAAAACAATCATTTGATGATTTGCCTATACAACAAAATATATTCTCTTTATTGACATTTATTTTCATGTACATCTTTCCAATGTCCAATACGGTGAACGAAATTTCAACTGAATTTCAATCATTTTTGCGAAATTACAATGAACGTCACGGCAAACTGAACCTCAACTGCATCTCAATTGAAATTTCTTCTGCTATCTTAATTAATCTTATTTACTGCTTATGCTTTTGTATTATTTACTGCTCATGCCTTTCTCACATTGAAAGGCTAATCAAACACTTTGCAACCAAGTCCCAGAGGGCCGAGTGTCATACACCATTCGATTCAGTCGAGATAGGTCTGTGTGTGTATGTGCATATAACGCAAATGTGCACGTGATTCTACTGGAGAGGGCTGGGTCGAATCTCACAAACTTATATTCAAATGAACGGTCTGTTGAATTTTATCCTGATCCGACTTCCGGTTCAGAAGTAACGGGGTAATATTTACAAAATAAGGAGAAAAGGTACTAGGTTTTTTTTAAGAAACCTGCTGCACAGATTTTCACAAGCTTAGATTCAAATGAAAGGTCTTCTGGTTCCATAGCTTACTGTAGAATTTCATTTGAATTCGACTTCTGGTTCTGAAGTTATAAAAAAAATTAACAAAAAAAAATAAACAACATGCTCCAGAATTATAGTTTGATGAGCAATTTTAAGATTTCTGATTTGCAGATTTTTTTATTGACGACTGAGCACGAAAGACATCAAACAACTCAGATCAACTGTTATAGCATAATAAAAGAAAACAAAATCATATTACCACCACTGGCAGCATCGGTGCTAGATATATTAAGGAATGAGTCATTGTTCTAACCTTGTGTCGGTTTTCCTTTAATAACTTTTTCTACAAATATCGGATTGTTTTGCAGTCTTCGAAAGTTTTCTTCCTCGTTAAATTTTTTATGAAAACAATACATATTCTGATTTTTAGAGTTCATGGGTTGATCTCCAGCTGATTTTTTATAGTAAAAAGTGAATTTCTCCATACTGAATCCCATACAAACTTTAAACCTTGGACGCGAATATATAGTAACTCTTGGTGGAGCTGGAATTAATATTTTGCCCCGTATTTTTTCGAGTACAGTGTTTATGTTCCGAGCACATTCACTTATTTTTCCGAAATTTAAAAAAATGTTATGCGGAAAATCATTTGCCTATTACAGTTTTGATCAGCAACAATCATGTTAAAGCTACTACGGAAGGTTAACTTCTCATTGAAAGATACCATATTAATAGAAATTTAAGTTGTATTTGTTTGCATACCTTTGATTTATTCATAACTAACATGGATAACATGATAACAGCCTTGAGTAAATTCGTGTTGATTTCGAGAGCATCATTCCGAGAACTTCTTTATATATCGTGTTCCTCTTTGAAAAATAAATTATAACATTTTACAGATCGAATATAATTTCACCTCACTTCCCAAACAGTTGCAGTTTACCTAAAGTTAAAGAATATCTAAGAATTCATTATTCAAAATCTTTCACTCACAATATATAATTGATTGTTTTATAAGACTGATCTAAGATGGATGGTTTCGTGAAATAAGAGGGTGCATGATTAGTAATAACAATATAATTAAATATATAAAATGCAACATTGTCATAGAAAACTCGTTTCCTAAGCAGAGCGTAACACTCAACCCATGTGTAAACACGCTTGGCCAAGAAGAAGCATAAGAATCGCAATCAATCGAAAGTGATGTTCTCGGACAAAGTGTACCTGGTTTGGAAACAGATCTCATTTCGATTAGCGCGCTATCAAACATTCTATAAAAAAAGCCTAATAAAGCCGACCGAGAAGGTGTTCAGACAGGGTTACAAAAAACCTAGGACTATACAACTAACACATGGATCAAAAGATTTGGCTCAAATGAGGAGGTCATCGCTGAAACTGAAGCTTATTTTGAAGCGAAAGATAAATTTTTTTATAAACATGGTATTGAAAAATTGGAAAAACGTTGGAACCATTGTATCACCCTAAAACGTGATTATGTTGATGAATAAAAAAAAAATTGCAAAAAAAATGTTGTTTCCATTGTTAGTCTCGGGACTTATTGATCCATGTGTTATTGTCAAAATCACTGCTCAAATTCGTTTTCAATGTTTAGGCTGCAGTTTTATGAGTTCCATACAAACTGAATTGTATCAAGGCGAAATATTTTTTATTATTTTTAGAGAGGTTCGCCTGCAAAACAACAGCCGAATTTCGATGAAAATGAGTTGCTGGTATACTTCTTATCTACGGCATTAACGAACCGCACAAAGGGCAAATCGGTTTGATACTGATTCTTGTTTTCTGGAAGGACCTTTGAAACCAAATGCATTAAACTTATATATACGAAACTGCCGTCTCTGTTAGGAGGAACTATGATAAAGGCTTGGATACATAAACAGGGAAAATTAGACGTTGCTCGTTCTTAATTGAATCTACTCAAGTATCTGCGTAGAAATATCCAAATCAGCAGGTACAATGGTATCGAAAAACTGTTTAAAATCGATTGAGCTTACCACTGTTTGTATAGTATAGGATAATAACTCGAAGCATTACAGCCACCTCTACCACGCCTGGAAGAAGGAATGTGAATAGCAAACAAAGAATAATGGCAATTTTACCATCATTTCTTGTCTTGATGTTTCTTTGCTGTCATAGCGATACTTGATATTTTCTTGGTATTTCATCAAAGGACTCAAGAAATAGTACAATATCTGTTAAGCATCAAAATTAGTTATTATATCTTATTTAGTAATTGATGAGATATTTTAATTCAATGAAGTACAATTGATCCCGTAGTAGCAAGGTAAAGCTTTGGTAATACATTCCTGTAGTGGAATTTGACCTTCTGTTTCAACAGACTTCGCAGCCGATTCAGAGTGTACAGAACCATTAGCCATGCAATACGATTCTACTGACACTACGAATCCTTCCAGGTCGGGGCTCGAGCATACGACAACCGGTTTATAAGACCAGTGCTCTATTCATTGAACTGTCAACCCGGGACGTTGATCCCATAGTTCTAATTTCAAATAAAATATAATTGAATAAACATACTATTCACAATTTAAAGCGCTATCTCGGGAAATTTGGAAGATTTGGTGTTTTCTTCCCACCAGTCACGCTGAAAAATCTATTCGAAAAAATGCATCAAAGGTGTCAATGATTTATTTATTTGATCTATCGAAACATCACATTAAATCGTAGAAGTCATTCCCTCCACATCGTCTGTCATGGAAATTCATAAGAATTGACCTAAAGCACTCCTTGGAACTGAATAACGATTCGTTATGTTTCGAGAATATTATGGGCAGTTCTCATACTGTATGAAAGACCTGCGAAAAATTGATATTCAACAGTTAATCTTGAGAGACTAACGGCTTCTTGCCATCTCCTATACAAACTGAAGATCTTTTGGATACATTGACAAACCGTTCAACAGATTTGAATTTAGAAATTCTACAGTAATATTTTGAAATCACTTTTGTAACAAAACGATTTCTAGTTACTTCATATTCGTAATTAGTGTTCAGAAATATTCCACCTTCATCTTCCCTACCCCTCGAATTCTATTAACAACTCGATAAGCACCGTGGGCAGCCGAAAAGTATTTCCTCTGGAGCTTACACAGCCTCGAACAACTTTCCAATGGAATTTTTTCTCGTATTGTTCTATTCCTGAGCAAAGTTGGACATTTCGTCATTGTGACTGAAAACTTTCCATACGCTGTATGCAACACGCCATCTACAACCGCACGTCACGTCAAGCTGGCTGATTGAAGTTTCGTTCCTCTATCGACAGCAATATCCGGCACAATGGGGGCACTGATGAACTGGGCATCGCTGCCTGAACAGACGAACAGCAATCGGCAATAAACTTTTCCCAGCACTCCACCGGAGTAAGCGCACTTCCTCACGGCACACTCTACACAGTATAGGGCTCCGGCAGTCACGGTTCTGACCACCAACAACTTGAAAGCAAGCCAGAATGAAATACATGCTGGAGCAAGAACAATGCAGCAAAGACCCGTCGACCAAACTACCAGTAGAGCATGGCAGAAAAAGGAATTGCTCTCATAATTTCCATCAATTTTGCATTCTTAATTACAGTAAGGACTTAATTTCCGAAGGTGTAATCGGTGTAGCAAAAAAATCATATAAAGAGAAAGTTTTATCATTTACTGAAGAGTAGCGATATGCGAACGAAAACTGACGATCTTTTAATAGATTGATTTCCGGTTCTGATCGTATGACGTACATCAATTCCTAATTGGGTAAATAATTTCATCAACCAACTCAATACAATCTCAAGAGAATCCTTACTCGTCAGATAGCATCAGTAATGAAAAAAAAAATTCAACGCGCATGGAATCAACATTCGTCAGTTACTGACAGGGCCAATTTCGGAGAAATGTATCACCATCAGATACGCGTCAAATTCTGTTCCGCTCGAAGGAAACACGAAGTGATTCAATCATATCTGGCGTTTGTTGGTTTCGACTTACTTTTGAATTTGGAATAGCAGGAGATGTAATTCTGGAAACAATTATCACATTGTACAATTTCAGTTACCGGCCTGGTGACTACGTTGCAGGTCAGTATAAGTATTTCTGAATTTAATGCAAGAGCAGTTACAGGAACGTGGCCACCAACAAACTCAAAACATGAATATCAGGTGGCAGATCTAATATAAATAACCTGTTTCAATAAACCTAAAGGTGTAATGATGCTTTTCTCATGAATAATATTGTTGTATTCTATTCAAAAATTTTCTCTTCGATTTTTTAAAGAAACCAGAATGAAACAGTGCCAGGATAGCCGAAATCGGTTTGCTTAGTGGTGGTATTCTATTAAAAAATTTTCTCTCTACTATCGATTTGAGACCAGTTCAGGATTTTTTTTACGTTTTTTGTTTCGCCGGTTTAAGTGACGGTATACAATATTGAAGACACTTTACCCTATAACTCCGGAATCTTAAGAAGGATCCGGATGAAATTCAAGAATTCCATATGAGACTAAAAGACCATTCATTTGAATCTAAGTATGTAAGAATTGGTCAAACCATCGCTGAGAAAAGTGATTTGGTATATATGACCACTATTTCCGGTGCTTCCGGATAGCCGGGATCGGTTTGTTTAGTAGCCCACCGATAATGACTACCGATTTGTGTAGTTTTGAGACCAATTTAGGAATTTTTTTACGTATTTTGCTTCGCCGGTTTAAGTGACACACTTTCCCCTATAACCGGAAGTCTGATCCTGATGAAATTCAGGAATTCCATATTGGACCGGAAGACCTTTTATTAGAATCAAAGCTCGTGGAAATCGGTTCAGCCATCTCCGAGAAAACCTAGTGAGATTATTTGACACACACACATACACACAAATATATATATATATATATATATATATATATATATATATATATATATATATATATATATATATATATATATATATATATATATATATATATATATATATATATATATATATATATATATATATATATATATATATATATATATATATATATATATATATATATATATGTTTATATATACAGACATTTCTCAGCTCGATGAACTGAGTCGAATGGTATACGACACTTGGCTCTCTGGGGAAATTTTTACTAGTCGGTTTTTCAAGTGATTGCATAACCTTTCTATATGAGAAAGACAAAAACTCCACTTACTTAAAGATGCTGCATATGTACGTGAATACCGAGGAAGCTATCATAAATTAACCAATAAATAGCACTTGTTGATTACGAAGTAGCCAATGATTGATTTCTATTGGGATACTCAACAGATCTTCGACAAGACATCTAAAAGTACTATACTACCCATACTATCTTTTCTAGAAAGCTGCTATATTAATGATACAAATAACACTGGCAACAAACGAACAGATACAGACAACTTGCAAACTGTATATGCTGGTTTACTGCAGTTTCTTAAAAACCATAAGACATAAAGAATCGAGACAATAAAGTACAAATAGAAGTGTCGAAATCAGGCACATGAACACGCAGTTGAGTAACAATAAAAATCGACACACAGATACTATCAGCAAACGAAAATTTTGATGAAATTGTGTAATGACACCGATAATGTCTGATTTTCGGCATAGTTTAAAATAAACGATATAAATGCGACAAAAGCTTAAATATTTGCAAATTACAGTATGTACAGAGTTCCTTTCTAGTTTTAGACAAATTATAGCTACTGTACTTTCGAAGAGTAAGAACAGACAATAGAACACCTAAAATGTCGATAACTGTTTATAATTAATTAAATGTTCATAAGCTTTGTAACAGATTGAATACTGTTGATACAATAAAAGCTATAGATTCCTTAAAAGAGGTCCGGGCACTAGTAGTCCCAAAGTAGATTTATATATCCACCAATTAACAAGGTCTACCAACTAGATGAAATTAACAGTAAATTTTATAAAAATGTGCACTTCGTTTCGCCATCGCTTGTAAGAAAATCCTCACGAAATTGAAAATATTTAATAATCTCACTGTAATACCGGAACCAGAAGTCGGATTTCGATCAACATTTCGAAGACTTTTTAAAGAATCTCAAGACCTTTCATTTGCATATTAGTTTGTAAAACTCGATTGAGAGATTTGCGAGAAAATTGAATGCGCATTTTCTTATAGATTTGCGCATATTGCCTAGTAATTTTCAATAGCGATCTATGGGACTATAAGACCTTTCGTTTGAATCTAAGTTTTTGAAAATCGGTTCAGCCATCTCTGAGAAAATCGAGTAACATTATTTGTCACACCATAATTTTTGCGATTTTTTTTCAGAACTATCGTTCCACAAAATAAATTCAAATGTTTTGTATAAAAAAAGCATCATTCGAACAACATTTTGTAATTTTTTTCGTGGAAAAAAATATTGAGAAATAAATCGGTGAAGAGGCATTTTTGAGGACGCTTCCTAAAAATCAGGAGTCCACTGTATCTCAGCGCAGACTAATCAGAAGTGAACAAATCAAAGCAGCATAGTTAGAGTAAAAGTTTTTCTAAACCCCAACGTTTCTGTTTGATTTTTTTTAATTTTTGGTGGTTGTTTATGTTCAAAAATACGATTTTTCACGAAAAAATCGGCCATTTTGTAGCTGTAAAACCTCCCCATAGTAACAAACAACAAAAAGGAAAACGTTGGGGTCTGGTTTTTCATATGTTGAAAGTGTGCAAATTTGAAAAAAATTGGTGCAGTAATTTTTGAATGACGATGGACACGGACTTTCAAAACTTGTTTTCGAGAAAAACGCGTTTAAAGTTGATTGTCTATATAATCGAAAGAAACAATTTATTACTCAAGGGAGCACGTAGGCTCTAACATTCTCAAAAAGCCATATTTATTCTTTTGTATTTTGTTATAACATTTCGAGAATGTTTGGTCAAGTTTTCAAGTCAATCGATGCAGAAATCTTGGGCCTGTGCGCAGCTCTTACTTACTTACTTCGTAGTATGAGATCGGCAAAGATAAAGACCCATAACTTGCTGAGTTTTGTTCCGATAGGCTTCAAAATCTCACAGAATATTCTTGAAATGTTTACTATCAGAAAATAGAAAGAAAGTTATAAATGATTTTTCAAAAGTGTTAGACCAGCCCCTAATAAATGCCAATAAGCCAGCGTAGAGTCTTGGACTTTTAACAGGCAAAATGGGACACTGCTATCAATGAAATAATGCTAGGGTAACGGCTCCCTATTTCATCTGAGCTCTTATTTCCATCTTATCCCTTCATCTCATAACTTTGAACATGAATCATATCTTTTAACGTACCTGAACCAAACTGTGAAACATTTCAAAATATTTACTTAAGCTATTATCACACTTTCCCATTGAAAACAATGGTTTTAAATCCTTCGGTGATCGTTTTTCCGTATAAAATAAACTCACTTTTTAATTTAGGAAACATTTTCGTCTCAAGTTCTACAGCTCGTCAGTTCTCTGAATAACTAATCGACTGGTCTCAAAACATGATAACCATTTCACATAATTACACCATTATTGAATGTTGGATGACTTCATAAACAGTAATGTTCACTTACCACTTATTTAATTAACGATTAACAACTTATAAAATTACCAGTGACAAGCAATAAAAGTCTTCAACAATTTGAGATGAAAATTTTCCACTTATTTCACTTGATTATGCGTTGTTTTCATCTCATTTAAGGTTGCCAAGTTTTCTCATAAAATTATAAAACATACTTTTTTCTGAACACTGGCATTTCAAAATCCCACACCTTTTATTTAAAAATTTGCAAATAATCTGAGCTCTAGTTCACAACACAAATTGCGAATAATTACTAAAGGATCACCACGTGAATAATGAAGGTCTACAACCACAAAAAAAACTTAAGCGTCTTACCAAGTGATACGCATTCTAATAACTAGTAATCATATCCTATGCAATGTTATCATTCTACAAATTCTTCGCAGTAGAGGTCGTTAGCCGCTAAGACGCTTTAACAATATGTTTTACCATATAGAACTGGGCCACAGTCGTTTTGATGTCTATATCATGTCCAAATAAAGACTCGGACCATTTCAAGCTTGACACAGTTGTTCAAATTATCAACCAGTCTCATTCGACAGCAACTACCCTGGATGCCTGACTGACATTCATTTCTGGGAAATGTAATTTTCCTGTGAAAATGTACATAACTATCCATCCGTATTGTGTATCATTTTGTGCTTTGCGGAGAACCACTGAAATGCCTTCCACTTACCACAACTACATGAAATTAATCATCCCCTCGGCAACAACACTGCGTCAAGTTACTGCACGCATCGCATGCATTAAGTAAATGATATTATTTTATTGCTCTGTTGGATGATGATACACAGAAGGACACCATACTATCATCAGGTATGTCATATCGATAAGACGTGCAGGTTCATTGCTGCATCGTCAATTCATGCGCTCGTCAACTTCTCAACATGTTATATCTAGCTATTGCAAAACAAAGAAGATACATACATTGTTACCTCGTATCAAGTTCGTTTGATCGAAAGCATCGAGCATTGTTGTCTAGTTGTCATGTTCATTCACAAAACTACAGATCCGTCCTTGCCGCCTGTGGGATCGATTGACGATGCAATCTCTGCGATGATGGCAGTCGATGGACTTGGTCCTCCGTAAGCAGGCTTTATCACCGGCAGGTGGTACATGCGTATGCACAAACATGGCCTATTGTGAAAAGGTGTACTTGTGTGACTGCCCGAAGTATAGGAAGTACAAAGCAAAATGCATTCTACTAAACCCCCTGAACCACGTTTCCCACCGGTTGCGTATAATAACTAGAGCGGAAGCTTTTATCCTTCGGAGCCGTTCGGTACCTATACGAAACATGTTCCTTCTGAAGCGGAGCGTAAGTCTTCTCTTAGAACCGATACGGCTCTAATTCCAATGGATTGATGTAAACATAGCGCTGTACAAGGAACTGCTATCATCTATAGAAATATATTAAATATATGTATTTTACACTCTCTTACCGCAACACGAACGACTTGATGCAAGCAAACGTGGCATGTATGGAATCTCTTTGTTCCTCCCACCAACTCTAAGCCTGTTAACAATTTTGCTCATAAGCTTGTGGAAGATACTAACGAAACAACTGGTATAGAGGAAAGTGTGTCTGCGTAATCACTGTAATCATGGGAAGCTTGAAAGCAAAGCCAAACGCGAATCTGAAAATGCTGTAACTTTAAATGAAGGGTTCGCAATTACAGTTCCATCTTTCATGATTGCAGTTTCACTAACAAACCATGGCTTATCGCTAGTGGAATAAAAATCAGATTCGCTACTATACTTCTATGACCTTTGAAAGTGCATTGGAGGCAGATTATTAAAAGTTTTCATATTTGGATTGTAATTAGAAATAAAATTTTTCATCAAATATGCAAAAACCATAGGATAGAGTGAAATCTGTTGTCTCTGCTCGATACATTGACTCGAAGGGTGAGATGAAAATAACTTTATTTGCTTCAAGATTTCGTGTTGCTATAACAGCAGCATTGCACAGTTGTCGAATTATTTTTACCGAAATTTTGCTTCTTTGGGCCAAAGCGGAGATACTATTTTAGATTTTCTAACAACACGTTGATTGACAGTTGAGTAGTCCTAAAATAACATGGCGATTCTACTAATGAGTTTACTATTTTAACAATAACCATATATATCTAGTACAATATCATTTTCCTGATTGAATGATAAATAAATGACCAACCACAAATACTGCTTGGAGTGGTAGATAGAATATTCTAAACAAGGCAATTAAAATGAAATTCCCATTGTTAGACATTAAAATTTAAAATTCTATTCCGTTGAAAAGAATAGCATATCAATCTATACAACTTTTCCACCTTCCCTCGCTAGCTGTGCGAATCGCGGACCATCCGTTCGATAATACTATTGACAATCAGACATTATTTGTCGCATGACACATTCACATTGCTGAGTCGAAACATGTTATAATAACTAGCAACAAAGAAAAATCGATATAGTCTTTAAATACGTTTCAAAACTATTGGAAACGCAGAAATTACCAGCAAAAAAAAATGAAAAATAAAAATAAACTTTCTCTACTCGGATCAAATTTTACACACATCTTCAGTGCAGCAAACCATTATTTTCTACGGATAGGATAGACACACCACTTCGAATCTAAGAAAAAATTTAAAAAGAGCAAATGCTTTTTTTGCATGCACTTTGTATAAGTCTGTGTTACTCGAAATCGGTTAGTTGTACAAAAATGGTGTTCAATTGATTCTTTTCCGTATCCAATTTTTGGTTCCGAAGTAACGGGTGCTTAGATTTAAATTCAAATGAAAGATGTTATAGTTCCATAACCAGCTATTAAACTTTGTCCAGATGCGATTTCCATTTCTAGAGTAATGGGGTGAAATGTGCAACAACATTTTAAAAAGTGCACACGAATTTCTCGTTCTCAAAATATAATAATATAGCTCAAGAGTAAAGCAGAACTCGTGTTAACTTTTCTCATTCCTTTACTTCGAATTTCAAGTCGAAATATCTCGAGAACGGTTACTTCTAGGAGAAATGTGACTATGAGCAAATGTGCTGTTGAGCTGCAAAATCATATTCTGGGAATTAATTGGCTATTGTTTTTGCTATCGAAATTTTTTGATAAGAGTTTGTAAAATGTATCAGCTGAAAGTTTCCCAAAGGGAATTCATATCTTCATACCTGGTGATCTGGATGACCAGTCAATGTCACCGCGATATTTTTTCTGATATGCACGTTGAGTTAACACAATGGAACGACTGTTCGATGTAAAGAGCCACTATTACAGCAAAAATTGTACTGAATTGACGTTTCCAAAACATATCTGATGCAATCGCTCGATTGGTAAATGTGAAAGAAATATCGGCATAAAATATGGAGCACCCTGTACAGTTCTATTAATTTTCATTTTATTTGATTTTTAAAGCAATCGCTTCACCGAAAATTTGAAAAAATATCAAGATGTTTAAAGCAACGTTAGGAAAGCTGAAATTTTTTCCAAGTTTTTTGAAAAGATATTTCTGGCATTCAAAATACTTAAAAAAATTTTAAACAAAAAATTTCAACCCTCTGGAATTTCTAGAAATTTTTTTTTAATTTTTGGACACGCTGAAGTGTGAAGTGAAGTGCTCATATTTTTTTAAATGTGAAAATCACAATTTTCGAGTGAAACTAAAAAGTAATAACATTCAACCATGCGTCTCTCTCTAAAATTACTTTAGAAGGAAACGCATGGTACATAATTATTGAATCTAAATACCACGAGATTCCTTCTAATAGAGGTTTAATGGAAACGCATGATTGATTAATAATTTTTACTTTTTCTATAAATATAACAAATAGGTATAGCATTCGCTCAAACTTTTCCGAGGTCCGGAGGGCCAAGTATCATATACCAATCGATCCAGCTCGACAAACTGGGCAAATGCCCATATGTGTATGAATATGTGTGCAAAATTAAAATGCGTTTTCTCAAAAATGGCAGGACAGATTTTGGCCAAACTAGTTGCAAATGAAAGGTATCCCTGGAAGTATTTACGCATTCGTGTTTATTTATAAATACGATGATTACTTTCCGAGATATGCAAACTTTTATGCAAAAAATTAATTTTTTACTGTCACGCGTTTCTTGTTAGCGCTTCAGAGGTTGATTTTGGATTTCTCTTGATATAATCAAACATGCCGTACACATGAACTCTTTTAAAGGGATTGGTGTGAATGATATGAAGCATGGTTTATCAGAGGCCCCAAAATGTTGTTCTATCTTTTCTACATTTCCAGCTTTTTTAAACATAAAAATTAGGTATGGAATGCAATATTTATATGTAATTTTTGACAATATCTACATTAAAAACTAAAAAATAATCTAAATTTAGATACCCTATCGAACCTTAATAATCTTAAGAACGAAGAGCGATGAAATGTCAAAAAATAAATGAATCAAAATTAGACACAATTTTCTATACAATCATTTCCGAGTGAATAAAAGATTGAATACCAACTTTTCAGCATAGTATTTTGGTTTGATTTGTTTTAAGCACGGTCCGTTTGTGGCAACATAATTGTTCGACTGTGACGTATTAACTGAATGGCGAACATGGTAACTTTTGCGGCTTTAGTGCTAAGTTAAATTATGACAAATTTTGTGTGAAATTTGTGAATTGTGGCTTTTTGTGAATTTTTTTAACCAGGCAAGTGACTAATTGTGCTTTAAATAGATAAGTAGAAAGTGTTTTGTAAATACTTTGTGCTGTACATTGTGTCAACAATCGACGTGCGGCGATCGCTCAAACAAACCGGCATCGTATCATGGTATATTGAATGCATTGTCTATTGTTTTTGCATGTTTCACAGTGCTTTAATTTCTCCCCCAACTGTGTGTCGTGCATGTTTGGTTTGTACATGAATGATGGGTGAATGTGTGAAGTGTAATGAAAAAATAACCATATCGGATATTAGAATTGCATGTTCAGTTTGCGAAACATAAAAATAAACACATATAGTTGATTCTGACGCTTTCGATCAGTTCAGTGTTCCGGGTTACATTGTTGCTTTTTGTTTGTCCCATTCCAAGCACACTGGTGGAGTTGCAATTTACGCCAGAGAATCAATTACATTCAGCATTCACTCAAACGAAGCAGTTGGAAATAATTGGTTCTTGGGTATATCAGTTGAGAGAGGCATGCAGATGGGAAATTATAGAGTTGTTTACCACTCTCCAAGTTCAGGCTTGCAATTTCCGTAACGAGTAGCCCAGAAATGAGGAAGATACGGTGAAAATTAAGCGTTGGAAATAATATTCAACGCAAACCATATCTCGACTTGTATCAAGAAGCTTGGGTTGTACACAGTTGACTGGAAATTTGGATCGCAGGGCATCTATTCTGACCGACGTGTTGAAGTGTACAAATAAATTAATATCGGAAAAATACGTTGGTTGGAACAGCTCAAAAAGTTGGTACTCAATAGACCTCTTACGTTTAAAACGGAAGAGGGAAAAACAGTACAAGAGGTTCTGTAGAACTAACAATGATAGTCACTGGAGTAGATATACACAAGCACGAAATATTTATTCACGGGCCCTGAAGAAGACTAGATATGAATATATACAGAGGAAGATCGATCAAAATAAAAAAAAAACAGCAGAGAGTTATGGAAAATTCGCAAACAGTCGATCAAGCCTACACATAGTGCATCGAAAACCATAACTTTTAACTGTATAGAGGAGCATACAGAACAAATCATATCAGAAAAGTTCAACATTTTTTTCATAAATAGTGTTCAGCAGATCAATCAAAGTATCAAATTGGTAGTTGAACCTGTTGAAACAACACAGTCGATGAATAACTATTGTAGACTTATTGAATTTCAACCAATCACTTTTGAACAATTGAAAAATATTTGTTTTAATTTGGGAAAATCGACTGGTATTGACCATGTGAACTCAAAAGAGATACAGGATTGCTTTCATGTTATCGGAAACGATCTACTGGATTTGGTAAATGAATCGTTATACACTGGGCACGTGCCAAAGGTGTGGAAAGAATCTCTAGTGGTTCCTATCCCCAAGGTTACTGGAACGGATAAAGCCGAGGAGTACCGTCTCATTAACATGTTGCACACGCTGGAAAAAATTCTGGAACTTGTTGTTAAAGATCAACTGATTAACTATTTGAACTCCAACAGTTTAATAATACCGGAACAATCGGGATATCGTAAGGGTCACTCTTGTGAAACCGCTTTGAAACTAGTATTGCCAAAATGGAAGGAGAAAATCGAAGCCAAAGAGAGTATTTTCGCTGTGTACTTGGATCTGAAGAGATCCTTTGAAACAATTTCAAGACCTTTATTGTTGCAGACATTACGGCGTTTTGGCATCGAGGGAATGCACATGAATGGTTTGAAAACTATTTATATGGTAGATCTCAAAAGACTGTTTTTGACGATGTAGTGTCTAGTTCCCTCGGTAATTCACTTGGTGTGCCTCAGGGAAGTGTGTTAGGTCCTATTCTATTTATTATGTATATTAATGATATGAAGCGAGTCTTACGTTTCTGTGATATAAATTTGTTTGCTGATGATACTGTTCTGTTCATTACGGCTAAAGATTTCCATGAAGCTGTTGCACATTTAAACGAGGATCTAAGTTCGCTGGCTCGATGGTTAACATTTGAGGAACTGAAACTAAACGTTGCGAAAACTAAATATATGGTTATTTCTTCTGTTAGCACCGGTCATGACGCCAATGTGGAAATTGATGGTGAAACTATTGATCGCGTTAGAGAAATGAAGTATCTTGAAGTCATAATTGATGAAAAGTTAAAACTCAAAGCTCATATTAATAACATCATCAAGAAGTACGGTATATTGTGTCGTTTGAGAAATGACCTTACGATCCATAGTAAGATTCTATTGTATGAAACAGTCATTTCACCACACATTGACTTCTGCCCATCCATTCTTTTTTATGCTAATAACACACAAATCTTGAGATTACAGTGAATGCAAAATAAAATCTTGCGATTAATTCTAAAATGTAGTAAATATACCTACTCAGGTTTTCTGCTGAACGCATTACAATGGCTTTCAGTGAAAAAGAGAATTTACTACTTAACCATGGTATTCATTTCCAAAATCTTAAATGGTGTGCTGCCTCGATATTTGTGTGATAGAATTAAAAGAAGAACTGATTTGCACCGGTACAATACTAGAAGCGCATCTGATGCTGGAACACCAAACGTTTTGTTAGCCAGATCGCAAAACTTATTATTGTAAAAGGAGATGTTTTTTTTTTAAATTCGATGCCAAGACAGATCAAACGCGTAACGACATTGGTGGAGTTATGTATTTCACACATAATGTCCGTTTTATAAGCAAATATCTAGTTAGTTAGCTCAAATTTTTAGATTTTTTATTTTTTTACGTATTACGAAGATTGCAATTTCTTTTTGTATATATATTATTGTGAGAAGTATTAAGTTACTGTGTTCGGTATGATTATGATGGATTTTTAGTTTGTTTGAGAGTTAAAAATAATGAGCGGTCTACTAACGTTCGAGCCTCGCGTGCGAAGCAGGTAGTGAAAGCGAACAGGACTAGCCGAAGAGCTTAGCATTCAATGTGTTGAATTTGACTTTTGACCTTGATCGCAAGGTTTGATTAGTAATTTAAGCAATAGATTCGGGTAACTAATTGGGATCGACATTTGTTTGGAATTGGGCTTGGCTCTGCTCATCCGCAGTCTCGTTACTCCACCGTAGCTGATGTTTGTAGCGATGAACTGGTCCGGCGGGAGGGGCCAGGTGAATTACTGTCTGATACTGGTAAAGATATCAGGTTCGATTTCTGGTGTGATCAAGGATCTTCCCGGGTTGGAAATTTTCTTTATTAACCCTGGATAGTAAATCCGAAATATTTGAATGTTATTTTGTGGTCAGTCGTTCTTTTGAAGAAGAATCTATACCTGCTAGATTATTCAAATCGTTTTCTTTTGTTTACTGGTTAAGATATGTGCTAAAATATTAGTAATCATTTAGATAACTCGTTCTGCTCACACCTTTATAGGGGTATGATGTGGGACCATCATCATCATCTTCATCATCATCATCATCATCATCATCATCATTAATGCTAATATTGGAAATTCATCATTACATTATCTTTGAATTCAGAGTTATAACCCATACATGTTTATATTATATATTCAAAATATTCAAAAAACCTGTTTTAATCAACCTAATGGTGTAATGACCCGAGTAGAGTGTGAGATCAAAACGAAAACTCAATTTGATATTGTGCTGTTCGTATATATCGATCACTTAATTACCTATTTGGTTTTGGTCGTTTTAACGGTCTAAAGCAAAAAAAAAAAATACTGCGTGACATCATACTGAAAACTTGTTCTGCTCTCAGTGAAAGCACATAAAAAATTTAATATGATGTACATTTTCTTGAAATGACACGTCACGAGCATAAGCTATAAATAGACTAGCCAAAAAAGGCCCGGGATAGTATACATTTAGGCGATTTACTCGCAAGCAAAAACAAGATTTTATGCAACCCACTACCACACCACGGATAGAATCCGGTTTCGAACTTAGGTGATTTGGAATGCGAACTCTTTGCGATTGCTATGGACTGTAAGTGCTAACAATAAGTAAACGGAATATATGACTAGCAGTGTTGCTTCACAAAGTTGTATGCAGGTAGTTTCTGTCAGTGCACACTCGTTACGTCACTTCCATCACGCATCCACCATAAATAGCAGTGTGGCTATTTGAGCACAGTATGAAAATGTTCTCTTTGTCCTTCTCATATTCAAAGAAGTAGCATTCGAACATTATAACAATTCATTGAGTTATCTACTTGATTTCACACAACTCGCACATGTAATCACTTTGAAATACGAATTTAGATGCTCTGAAGACCAAACGTTTTACAGTCAAGCCTCCTACAACACAGGGAACGTGAATTACGAATCCGGCAATAAGGTATCCCAGATCATTTGTTTTTTCGACTAATTGGGACAATGAACGATTATCTCGCTTCTGACCATAAATAGAACCATGATCGAAGAACTTTTTCCCCGGTATTCTAAATGGCGTACGTTTGTTACTTTTGGTCAGGATACTAGAATTCCGTGCAAATCACTTGTTACCTATGACAATCAGATGGCCACATGTCAATATTGCCAAAAAGCTGCTCACTACGGTAAGCCATGTGATAAACTGGACAAGGAGACAACTACATCAAAGGACAACGGTGCTTCCTTCACACCAACCCCAGTACACCTGTGACAGCCACCAACAACAATAAAGCATCCCCTTCAACGAAAAGATCAGTATCCCCTATAAAACAAAGTACACCAGCTGCAGTTAACAACTTACCCTCCCACCAACCAGCAACTGCATCCAATGTACAACAAGGCGCATCTACAGCAAATATCAACGAACTCAAGACGAAAAAAACAACAATCCACCGATGCGACAATGGATGACGAGACGAGCCACGAAAAATTGTACCTTAATCCTCGCAGGAGGGAAATGGAAGCTCCTCTCCCCCTAGAAAAAGAGTGACAACGAGATCCAATACAAAGAAAAAAAATGTATTTAAAAAATCGGCTCAATCGGCCACGTAAAGCTTGTACGCAAAAAGGCTTGAATAAAAATATCTTTTGAATAAAAAAAATAATCTCAGCTTCAGTAGTCATCTCATATACTGTCTGTTCGAGAGCTACATTGCCTGTACGAGTTAGATTAAAATTTGCTTCGAGTTTTTTCGTGGCTTTAACAGCAATATCGGCTATTGCTACAAGAACCCTACTATGCTGGCCTAAAATAAATGATATTCGATTCAACCCTACTATGCAATCACTTTAAATCCCGAATTACGTATGATTTGCATATTGAAAGGTCCATTATTCCATGAATTGAATTTTAATTTAAAAAATTACGATTTAAAGAAGGGCGAGTTCTTTAAAAGTGAGTTGATCTAATTTAAAGGACTTGTTAGTTGGTGCACAAAAATTGTTTTGGCCATCCAGATCCCCGATTTCTAGATGCATGGTCAAAAGACTTTGGAATTGAACTTCGCGACGTCGTACGCAAAAAATGTTACAGGACCGATTACTTAACGTATCTAGAAGGCAATTGATGACTCCAAAAATATTTCTCATATCAAATTCCTAAATAAGCTATTTCTACGGCTGACAATCTGCAGGATAGGAATGCCAAAGCCACTATTCAGATTGACCAGCTTCAAACAAACGTGGTACCGATGATCGATAATTTATACAATGCCTCGCAGATGTGTGGTTCTACACCAATATTCTCGTGGCTAGAAAAAAGGAGCATTATTGTCGTAAAAGCTGAATAAATATAGTATGTAAATCATAATTGCTTCACGGTTATGTTTGCGGTCAACTGCCACAAGGGTACTCGGCAGGATGTCAAATTATTTTTGTAAAAGGCAACATAGGATTGAAGAAATAATTCTTCCATTGAAACTTAAATTTGTATTTTTGTGTCGCCATTTGAAATTTGCCCAATTTCAATGGCTTCTTTAAGTTGTGAATTATAATATTTTCGTTTTTTGAGTATCGCCAAACTGATGCCTTGAGAGTTTTTTTTAAAGCGAACAGCAAAGTGATAACATAATGTGATATCAATTGAAAATTTTAAGAGTCGATATCATAATCATCGTAATGCGATACAACGATTATTCCATGATTCTTTATTTTTGCAGTTATAATACTATTTTTATTCTTTCCGCTCGACCACCCCTTCGTTCTCTCCACCATCTCCATTGAAAACTAATAAATTCGCTCGTTGTAACTAATCCTGTTGTATCTCCTCTTCTCTGCTCTTCATCGTTCTTCTCCTATCTTTTCGAACACTAACTAGATCTATATGTCGTTTCTAACCACGTTTGCTCGCCCTCTTTTTTTATCGGTCTTCCACCATCTTTTTCGACCACTAATTAGATCTACATGCCGAACCTAACCCAGTTTCGTTCGCCAACTCTCATTCACCACTCCCTCCTTCTACCTCCCATTTTAAAGCATATTTCTTTTCTTCTCTAGTTTTAATGCAAAATCACCATCGTTTACCCGATGGGTTTAGTGTCATCTAATTACTATAGAGTTAGTTAGCTAGGGTTAGTTTTAATTGATAGTATTAAGTACATACATGTATCTGTTGGATTGTTGTAATCTGTTGATAAAACGATGAGGTGGTTGTATGCTTGCTGGAGTGAGAGATTATTATTTCAGCTCCATTGGGATTTTTCCTTCTCCAAATAAATAAATAAATGAATAAATATTAGAATTTCAATCCGGTGTTATTATCAGAATAAAATTTCAATTTGTTGTCATTTTGATGTTAGACTTTACTCGGGTTCCTTTTTGCATTTCCTACTTCGATTTATTTCACAAGCAATCTGCAAAGCGGCATCTCTCCCAAAAAAAAAAAATTTGTTGCTTCATAATGAATTGATTATAATTGATTTTTCTCCGAATAAATATATTGGATTTATTTACAGAAAAGTGCGACATCTCTCCCCACTTTACCCTACTCAATTATTGTTCTAATGTTTTGTGTTGTCGTTCTCTGTCATCAGTCACCCAGTTGTCCATCTTTCTTGACTCCGAAAACGGCTGCGCTTGAGTGAGCCGTAAATTATGAATTTGTCACATAACAATTCAATCTTCATACAAAGTCGTTTGTAAATCATTTAAGACGGTCGCAAAATACCTTGCTAATTCCTTCAGCTTTGTATGACTAAGTAATCCAACCGATTCTCGTCTCCATTCGGTCGGCCTTTAGTGCACAGCTAGGCCAACCCAATAGCCAGCCCAGTAAGAGCAACAACAGCAAGAGTTGACATAAAGCCCCAATTGTGGGTAGCCGTTCTAGTCGGAATGTGACGTGTGCTGTGCGGTCGTAAGTTATGTGCATACTGGAAGGAACTGACGGAAAATGGTTGACGTAGAAGCTTTTGTCTTCACTTCATTCACGTAAACCTTATACAAAAGGTTGATAAATGAGACCAAGTAGGGCACGCTCGGCTTGAGATAATCACATGATATCGCGAGCTTGAGTAAATGGCCATGAAAGGACTCAAAGTCCAACATTTGAGATTTTTGTGCAATTATTTCACTGAAGTAGTTCAGTTTATTTATGAAGCGATTGGAATCTCTAGCAGTCAATTAGTCCATAAAAATAATGATTCATGAAAGCTGAACTCCATCTCCGGAAAGCTGACTTGAGCGATCAAAAAAAAGCTCAGAAGGATTACTTTGCACCCCCCTAAAAGAGTTGCGCCCGGGGCGAATGTCCACTTCTCCCTACCCCCTAGATACTCCACTGGTTATGTTTGAAGTTAACGAAAATAAAATTATAGAGCAAAGCTATTATCAACCATGAAAAACCATCTTAAGTAACCCGCATAAACCAAGATCAATCGCAATTCCATCAACTAGAAATGAATTAAAATATTTTGATTTTCTTTTGATACCTTTACGATGCAATTTCACTTTTCGAATATCCATAACGATGTAACAACAATAACGATTTTTTCATTTATGTAGAGTTTTTTTATCAGTACAGGTAAATCTTTTTTTCCATAGTTCTAAATTTTGCAAAAAAGGCATAACTGAAAGCACAATAACTAGCAAACTAATGAACCAAAAATGTTTAAATTTGTACAGATAGCATTTGAAGGATGTCTCTATTGAACATGTTAGAGGGATTTTAAATTAGTCATCTGTCTGTCAGACCGGAGATTTATCGACCGACTTGTTATTTCAACCCAAAAAAAAATTCGTTGCATGTCAAAAACGATGCGTCGTCACTACATTACCGCTTGATCCACACAGTACCGTACGAAACAATCTAATAAGCTTTAACTAAAGATCACGTTGAAACTGAATGCGATGAAATCGTACGATGATCTAGAGTCTACGAGGGTTGCTACTTATGTATTTCACCTAAAAATGAAAACAGTATTATATTTGATCGGAAATGGTTTTATTGTTTTTCAAAATATTCCCCTAGATGATCAATACACTTTTGCATACGCTTGAACCAATTTTCATAACATTTTTCAACCTCTTCTTGAGGTACTCCCAAAACATGCTTTTTGAATACTACAACAGCTTCTTAAGGAGTATTGAATCGCTTTCCACGCAGTTTATTCTGCATAGAAGGGAACAAATAGCAGTCGTTAGGTGCCAAGTCAGGACTATACGGCGGGTGGTCCATCAATTCGATGTTTTGGGTGCTCAAATATTCGGTTGTTTGAGCCGATGTGTGAGAGCTTGCATTATCGTAATGAAAAATGCTCTTACGTCTTGCGTCTTTTTTTTTCTTATTTCAGAATTGCTGGTCTTACAATCCTCTGAAACAACGGTAGCGATACGTCCGTTTATACCGAAAAAAGGGCCAACATTTTCTTTGGAGTGCTTCGAGCGCGAATAACTTTTGTTGGATTTGGATTTTCTTCTTGGAACACCCATACAGTCGACTGCTGTTTAGCTTCGGGCTCATATGAGTAAATCCATGTTTCGTCACCTGTGTAGATGTTGTTCCACAATTTTAAGTACTGCGATTGAATTTTGCCAACATTTCTTTGCAGCATCGACACAAGTTTTTATGTTTGAGCGATTGTCAAATTATGTGGGATCCAACGAGAACAAACTTTTTTCGCGACTAAATGTTTATGCAACATAACATATAAGCTTTTCTCGCTAATGCCAAAGGCTACCTCCATTTCACGGTACCACGAGATTTTTCACAGTATCAATGTTTTCCTGCAAAACAACTGATTTTAAACTACCTTTTTCGAATTCATTGGCAAGAGAACTACGACCACGATTGAATTCGTACCAGTTTTATACTGTCGCATAGAATGGTGCTACACTTCCAAAAGTCGAACTAAATTGGTTGAAGCACTCTTGTCTTGATGATTACATTTTTTTGCTGAGATAAAATTTTCAACTCACTTCGAACGAAACAAACAGAGCTCAAATGACAGAATGTTCTGAAGATGGTAATGCTTAAAAATGTGAAACTTTATGATGAAAACGTCAAATCCACCGGGCTACACTTAGTGTTGGCAAGGTTAAATACATAAGTAACAACCTTCGTAGTAAATGGTAATGAAGGGCTTTACTCAAAGTGAACAACTGATTGTTTATTTAGTCCGCCTAAAAAATATCCAATAACACACAAAAAAAAACCTGTTTTAATCCACCTAGTGGTGTAATGATGCCTTTCTTATGTACATATAATATTGAGGTATTCTATTCAAAAATTTTCTCTTCGATTTTTGAAAGAAACCAAGAGATTGTTTATGCATAACATACAGAATAAAACAGTGCTTTGATTGCGTAAGCCATCCTTAAGAAAACGAAATGGGTTCACTATTATATGCACTTCCGGCACCGGAACCCGAGAACCGGTATAATCAAAGTCGGTTCGTACGGCCACCAACTAACATGACACACAAACTCTACTAGTACGCACCCTATAACTCCGAAATCGGACGTCGGATTTAAGGAATTTCGTAGAGGATCGGAAGACCTTTCATTTGAATTTAAGTTAGTGGAAATCGGTCAAACCATCGCTGAGAAAAGTGAGTGAGATCCATTTCCGGAACCGGATACCGGAAACCAGGATAGCCGAAATCGGTTTGTTTAGTTGCCTACTGATAATGACTATCGATTTGTGTAATTTTGAGACCAGTTTAGAATTTTTTTTACGTATTTTGTTTCGCCGGTTTAAGTGACGGTGTACAATATTGAACACACTATACCCTATAATTCCGGAACCGGAAGTCGGATCCGGATGAAATTCAGGAATTCCGTATGGGACCAGAAGACCTTTCATTTGAATCTAAGTTTGTGGAAATCGGCCAAACCATCGCTGAGAAAAGTGAGTGAGATCTATTTTGGTATGTATGACCACTATTTCCGGTACTTCCGGAACCGGATACCGAGAACCAGGATAGCCGGAATCGGTTTATTTAGTTGCCTACTGATAATAACTATCGATTTGTGTAGTTTTGAGACCAGTTTAGAAATTTTTTTACGTTTTTTTGTTTCGCCGGTTTAAGTGACGGTGTGTGTGTGTGTGTGTGTGTGTGTGTGTGTGTGTGTGTGTATGTGTGTGTATGTGTCAAATAATCTCACTAGGTTTTCTCGGAGATGGCTGAACCGACTTTGACAAACTAGAATTCAAATGAAAGGTCTCGTGGTCCCATACGGAATTCCTGAATTTCATCCGGATCCGACTTCCGGTTCCAGATTTACGGGGTAAAGTTCACAAAAAAATTAAAATATGTGTACTAACTTTACTCGGAGATGGCTGAACCGATTTTCACAAAATAAAATTCAAATTAAAGGTCTTAAAGGTTACGGAATTACAGAGTGATTAGTGCGAAAAAAAAATTATGAAATGATTATTTTTTTTATTTGGTAGATAATTTCTTGGCATTCAACATTTCAATATGATTTCGGGTATACGGCCACCACTATTTTTCACAAAGGTCATTCTGGAGGTTCAATTTTCGACCTAATTTTCAAGCATTTGAGGGTGTATTTCAGCTATGACACGTTGAATATTGGTTTCCAGAACAATAATCGAGTGGGGTCAAATAAACGATTGCAGAGGTCGATTTACCGGTCCATTTCTTGAAATAATGCTGTCGTTGAAATGTTCTTTCAATAAATCGATTGTTTCGGCCGCAGCATGACAAGTGGCACCATCCTGTTGAAACCACATTTCGCCCACATCCATATCTTGAAGATTTGGCAACAAAAAGGCATTCATCATGGTTCTGCATCGAGTTCCATTCATGGTAATGCGTCGTCCTTTCTAATTTTTAAAGAAATAAGAACCAATGATTCCATCAGCCCATAGACCGCACCAAACAGTACCTTTATCGATGGCTTGGTATCCAAAAGGGTCAATCTAGACTGAAATTTGATAAATTACGTTCGTTATGGTGGCCTCAGACAGACGATTATGTACGCCATAAAATTCACGAAGTGCTCTGTATACAATTAAATTTAACACTGATTTTGAAAATAAATTTCCACGATATGGAAGCGTTGTTCTGAAGTTAACCTATTCATGATGATTCGCCAAACTATTTTGAGTAGAGACGTCACTTTACACTGTCAAAACAACTTTCAGACAATAGAGCAATCCCTATTTTAAAAACCCGCTTAAAAAACACCCGTTAGTTGACAACACAATAAAGTGCGAAATTTTCAAAGCAGATTGTACTTGTAGGCCTGGCCCAAAAAACTAAAATTGCAATTTCTACAGTTTCCTGATTCCGGTTCCGGAAACAGTTATTCAAAATATCCAATATAAAACATGCTTCGATTTCTCTTGAAATGTTAAAGAAAAACGTTCTTAATCCACCTAGCAATGAGATGATACCTTTTTTCATCAATCAGCATGTGTTTTTCTCGTGAATATCCTCCATTGTGTTAAGTTTTCATGAAATTATTTTAATGACCGTCGTTTTAAATGAATTGTAATTAAAATTTTGGAACTGCTACACGAATCGAAAATAGAAATTGCATGAACCTTAAAGTTATTCCTTTCAATCTAAACTCGTGACAATCGATTAAGCATTCCATGAGTTGTAGAAGTGAGTTCCTTTTTAAAGTTTTTGACATTATTTATAGTAAAGGGTGATTTTTTAAGAGCTTGAGAACTTTTTTAAACAATAAAACGCATAAAATTTGCAAAATCTCATCGGTTCTTTATTTTAAACGTTAGATTGGTACATGACATTTACTTTTTGAAGATAATTTCATTTAAATGTTGACCGCGGCTGCGTCTTAGGTGGTCCATTCGGAAAGTCCAATTTTGGGCAACTTTTTCGAGCATTTCGGCCGGAATAGCCCGAATTTCTTCGGAAATGTTGTCTTCCAAAGCTGGAATAGTTACTGGCTTATTTCTGTAGACTTTAGACTTGACGTAGCCCCACAAAAAATAGTCTAAAGGCGTCAAATCGCATGATCTTGGTGGCCAACTTACCGGTCCATTTCTTGAGATGAATTGTTCTCCGAAGTTTTCCCTCAAAATGGCCATAGAATCGCGAGCTGTGTGGCATGTAGCGCCATCTTGTTGAAACCACATGTCAACCAAGTTCAGTTCTTCCATTTTTGGCAACAAAAAGTTTGTTAGCATCGAACGATAGCGATCGCCATTCACTGTAACGTTGCGTCCAACAGCATCTTTGAAAAAATACGGTCCAATGATTCCACCAGCGTACAAACCACACCAAACAGTGCATTTTTCGGGATGCATGGGCAGTTCTTGAACGGCTTCTGGTTGCTCTTCACTCCAAATGCGGCAATTTTGCTTATTTACGTAGCCATTCAACCAGAAATGAGCCTCATCGCTGAACAAAATTTGTCGATAAAAAAGCGGATTTTCCGAATGGACCACCTAAGACGCAGCCGCGGTCAACATTTAAATGAAATTATCTTCAAAAAGTAAATGTCATGTACCAATCTAACGTTTAAAATAAAGAACCGATGAGATTTTGCAAATTTTATGCGTTTTATTGTTTAAAAAAGTTCTCAAGCTCTTAAAAAATCACCTTATACTTCCAGGAACAGTATTCAGAGACCAGCATAACACAAAATAGTTCGTATGTCAATAAATTAGTATGACGAATAAATTGAAATAGTTTTGTGCCCAAATTTGAAGATTTTTTTAGTATCGTCATCTTCTATGACGGTTTGAATTTTAAAAACTCTTAACCCTGTGATTTCAAAATTGGAAGTCAATATCGAATGATATTCACCAAATTGTATGTGGGACCAGAAGTTTATTTTAATTTGAATTTTTGTTCACTAAATTCGTTTTAGTTTCTTTTAGTTTCTCTTTTCCCAATGCGGAATTCAGAAATCGGTGTAGCCGAAGTCAGTTAGATTTGCAAAATTTATTGTTAACCATTTCATTTCGAAATTGTTGAAAATAAGTGTAGCCATCTTAGAGAAATCGTAGTGCGTTCCGAAGAAAATTTTTGGGTGCCTTCCGAGATCGAAAACCGAAAACCGTTAAAATTGAAAAAAATTTATTTGGTCATCAACTATCAAAACCTGTGAACCCGAAAATTAATGTGAAATTTTTACACACCCTCTATCTCCTTAACCGGAAGTAGAATCCGATTAAAAAACAAGCAGTTTTTATGAGACCTTAAGATCTTTTATTGGAATGTTAGATGGACGAAATCGATTCAGCATTCTACTTTGTTCTAATTTTATTACATGTATCTACCTGTTGTTCCGGAACCAGATTTAAATTAGATTTAAATGAAATTCAGAAACCTTATATGTTATACTTATAGGACTGTTCACATGAGTGTAAGTTTGTAGAAAACGGTTAGGCCATCTCCGAGAAAAATTATTGAAATTATTTTTTACACGCAAATTTGCTTCTTTCGATGAACTTCTTCGAATGGTGTAAAGGTGTAAGAAGTTGTGTTCTTCCAGCAATTATTGTTGCAAGTAGTATAAATCAATAATATTGAATACTGTTTTGAATTTGAAAATACTGCCATCTTTCTAATACATATGTCATATTCGAACGATTATGTTGCCAAAAACGAACCATGCTAAAATTGAAACGTCGATCTCCGCTAAAAATGGACGGATTTTGACAATCTATGGTTTGTTGGATAGCTATAACTGTGCTTAATCTAAGTCTAAAAACATATTCTGTGTTCAAGGTCAATTATGGCAGATATTTACAAAAATCTGAAAATTTTGACATAGAACTTCGTATAACCCAAAAAGTAAACATCCTATCTCAAAACCATTCAATAGCATTCAGGGTGACGGGAAGACCTTTCATTTGCATCTAGTTTGATCAAAATCGGTCCAGTCATCTCTGATATCTCGACACACACACGCACACACAACCAGTTTTTTTTTGAAAAGGTAAATGTTTTCGTAAGTAAAAACATACTAAAATAACTCTTGGCCGAAATCAGAAAACCATCAAATAACATCTTCGACAAAGTCTTCGAATTATGAAGAGAAAATTAATTCATTACAAAAATAGTGGAGGATGCAACCATTCACAAAGTTCTCATCAATTCCAGTGCTGCGAACAATTACGAAATCAAATAAATTTCCAATTTTAAACTGCTCGATAATGTAAAAATCAAGTGCCAAAATAGACACGTTTTCCCTTCCTTGTCCCCGTTTTGCCCATTCAACCGACGCCATCGGGGTGGAAACAATTTCCTAGCGTTCCATCGCATCGAGCAAAGAGAGCGCACACAAACTTACATCTTCCAAAGTGAATCGGTGCTTATCGATTTGCTTAATGAAAATCTTGACCTCTTTTGCTTTCTTCGTCCACTTTGATTGCATTGCACAACGAATGAATCTGGTGGCTGCCGTCTGCAAACAGACAAAAAAAACCCAACCCAACACAAACGTACAGCCAAAACAAAGCAAACGGGACTCGAAAGGATCCGGAATATCCGCAATCAAGTAACCTTTCATTTTACCCTCTTTTTTGCGCACTTGGTGTTTGTACCCATTGGACTGGCTTCTGACCGACGGTTCAACCCGAAGGAAATGTTTTACTTAAGGCGGTTACCCTTGGGTACATCGAAAGACTACTATTATTTTTCTTCGTTGCTTCACGTTACCCCCAATCTGTTTACCAACCACGCATTTCCCGTGCCGTCTCTGCTCTTGAATCTTCTGGGAAAGCTGGAAAATTGTTCAGCACATAATTAAAAAATTTCCGGCTTGTTGAAATGCAGACTAAAGCGAAGAAACTGCCGTCTCCGCTTCAAATGCATTAGAGAACGGGAAGTTTAAAGTCGCCAACCCGAATGCCAGACCACGCGAACCTTTCTGGTCTCCGCCAAATGGAATGCTGCGGATGTGAAAGATTTGTGCACTTCGCTCATTAGGAATCGCAATGAGAAATGAAAAATCGTTCCGTTTCTCGTTGTTTTTGCTCCAAAATTTTTGCTCGGGTTGAAAGAAACCAACTGATATGTTTGCAACCGAGCACAGTAGCGAAATGTTCAAACGTTTAATGTTTGTTTGGTTCTGACCGACTTTGAGAATGGACCGTTTCAACTTTTGGAAGGAATGTTATCGAGAATTTTGGTTCGAAGTCTTACTAATACCAGCATTAAACTTTGATGGGATTTCTTGTGGAATTTAAAATTATGACGTTTGACAAGTTAGTGTTGAAAATTTTTTTGAACTTTGCGGATAACCTATGCTTGAAATTTAAGCATGTTATTAAAACTACACGCAAGATAATTACTATCTAAGGCTGGATCGAAGAACATCCGGGGAACAAAATGTTTCACGGAGGTCATCCAATATTAAATAGGTAAGAGATAGAAATGCCATATTTTCACAACTAAGTAGAGGATATAGATGGATCTTTCACACATTTCTTTTGAATCAATCGATACCTTACTTTTTTTAATGCTCGGACCGAGAATAATCTATATTAATGTTTTATTAAGAGCTGTTATCATATCATTTCACGATTGAATTTATGTAATTTCTTCATTTTAAATATAACTTATAATTAAAACCTCTTTTCCATTGTTTCAATTTTAACATCCTCTAGATGCAAACTTCGTCCTGCTACAAAATCACTTTGTAATGGCAAACACCGAAAAACAAGCCCAAAGCACCCATTAGTGACACACAGCCAAGCCTCATATACGGTGTGAAAGATAGTCAATTGAGGGCACTAGTTGGAAAATAAAACCAAGCACATCTACAGAAGTAGGCCGTCAAGCCAGTGGGAAAATGTCATTCGCCGCGAGACTTCATTATACAAACAATTCTATCTTCAGCAGCTGGTAAAAAAATTCATTCGTCAGCAGAGAAACGAGCAACTTTTGTCGCGCCACTAGAAACCACTTATGCAGCCCACCATGAGACATTCTGTCCTGTAAGTATCGGTACTATGGATGCTACTTGAGTCTGAAAGAACACGCGCAGAGTAGACATATTGAGCTCTTGGTTACGTGCAAGTAGGTTGCCTGCTTCGAAGTTGACTAAAACAACTGTCATGCGCTCATATCATTTGACATTAAGTAAGTATAAGTAAAGTTTACAGCACAATTTATAAAATGGAAATATTTTTATTTCGTTCGATATTTCGTGATTAATGATATACTATTGCATGTGTTAGTCTTGGAAAATCAATTTCCCAAATAAAATATTACAAAAATTACTTGAAGGAACAGAACTCATTATAAAAAGTGCTACATAGTAACAGACGATCTGTTGTCCTAAACCTGGAAAACGTTTCGTTCACAGCTCTGGCAAATTATACAGATCTGAAATTTTAGGAGTGTTTTCGGTTGGTACAATAAGCACATATATAAATTCGATTTCTCCACGTTTCGCACTCGACTTATCAATACATCATGCAGTTCAAACTGGACTACCATATGCAGCTAGCTGTTCAATTTAAACCGCAGACTCAAATTCTGATGTCTCGGGCGTAAGCGAATGACGACTGACTACTAGTTGACGCACAATATGAATATTTAGACATTTTCTGGTTTGTTAAAAAATCACATATATTTTCTCAATTTTAAAATAGTATATTTAGTTAGGAAATAATTAGGGAAATGTAATATAGTTAAATTAAAAAGAATTTATTTTCTCAAAAATCGATTTTAATCATCCCACTAACCGCTGTAAAAAGTATTTCTTTGATTAAAGCTGTTCATCTGTTTCCAAACATAAGATAACAATTATACGTCATTTTCCCTACAGACGCATTTGAGCATGGAAAATTATCACAAAAAGAGGACAGCAGACGAAATATGCATTGCTTTCTGGTGGTGGTCTTGGCGGATTGCATACTAATATCATCATGTTTTTTTCTTCTTGTCTAATAAGGCTGCTTAGAAAATGATATTGGGAATTGATAGCATCCTGACAGCACGACAGTCCCAATTTTCGGTTGCCGGTTCACAATAAAATCGAACATTTCAACAGCATGATAGTTACAATTGCCGGTAGACTCCATCGTTCCCTGGGAAAGCTAAAGTATATGGAAGAGAGAAAATGATTCACCTACTGTAAGGAAAAATGATGCCTCATCAGACTCCTTCACATATGTCGCAGATTGGGTGAGGTCCAGAATTCACTCTAATCAAGTAATGCGACAATGAAATAAGCTATGTTGATTATTAAGTTTTTAAACTTTGAATGCACGGTCATACGTACGAAATATAATATTATAGCAAATAGATTTAACTAGCACATTAAGTTCACACTTCAAATCAAATTCACCTTTCAACATACTTTTCGTCTAGTTCGAAACATTTTTCGTACGACTAAACCAGCTTTCTTAATCCCTCTGGGTAGAAGCTTACCACCAGCGAGTTGAACCAGTTTCAACGGTGTTCTTAAGTTTCTGGACATTTTCAAAGCTTCGTCCACCGAGCCATTTTTACATGTAAGAAAAGGAAAACATGACCTATCGACAAGTTCGATACGGTAAATAGATCTTGACTGTACCGCAGAGGTCATTCGGGAACCTTTGCGTCACTCAGTATGTCAAGTATGTTGCTCGATAAATTGGCTGAAGCAGTTGAAGTTATTTCGCGAATTTTTCAGTTGGCGGCAGCAACGATTATCACAGACATTGTTTATTGTACGCAAATATAGGTAAATAATAGCTGCACGAGAAATGCACGTACAGATATAATAGCATAAGTGTTAACGTGTTACGATTTGTCGATTTTGAAATAAAATATGCCTCGTAACAATTGAAAATTGTTATTTTTGCAATGGGGATACTTTCACACGTGAAGCGAACTAAATTGTTGACATTAAATAAACTTTGTGTAAAGGTTGTGTGAGATAATATTATTTCTGACAATCGCTTCTTTTTCGAATCACGTGTGACCAAATGGAAAAACGAAAGTTCGATCGTCAAATTATGTATTTTATTTTATTATCAAAATAGCTGTGTTCAGATTTTACAAATTTTATTTATTCATGAAAAGAAATGTTAGTATACGAAAACTAAGCTAAATATATTTTTAACCTCCCTCTTACTTTTAATCTTGTGGTTACTTTCTATACTACAAGCTTTCCTAAATGTATGTATAATACGACAGTGCACTAAAAAATACTGCACAAAAAGGGACCCATAGGCCATAAACGTTAGCCATACCACAAGTCTAATTTGCAAGCCCCAAACATTTGCAAATGACCAACTATAGTTGAATATTTTATGACCATTGCAGAAATAAAACGAATCAACCACTTCAGCAAACCGCTCGTTAGGCGCGAGACAGAGAGAGAGAAGGATAGATTGTGTCTGACAAAGAGTTCCGCATCCTGCATTTAATTTTGGAACCCTCTCCGTACTGAAGCGTGCGACGAGAAACAGGAGACCTCGCTGAAATGGAACAAAGACCAAAAATTATATCCCTCAAATGATCATTTAATTTAGGACCACTTGCGCGGGAAAAACGAACCGTAGACGAAGAGTCGTTGAGCCAGTAAAGCGCAGATAATTACGGTGGAAAGGGGCGCTCTTTTACTATTCAGAACCAACGACAACGACAACGGCGTGCTCCGTGAAGTGGCTACCAGTTTCCAACAGTTCCTCGCTTCAACCAAAAATTGTCGGGATTTATTTCATACTGGCAACCGAGTGCTCTACCCTGCCGTACGTAGCAATATGCGGACATCCGAGTAACAAAAAGTCAAATATACATTTTCCACCAGCAGTCAATGAAACAACAATGCCGGCTGATTTGTGTGATGATCATGGAACCATCGAAAGAGATTACTCCTTGGAGTTAGATAGAGCTTTACGTTTTCTGCAGAGTTGCGAAATTTGATTAGGCAAGAATTCTATATTCTTCAACCATCTCATAAAAACTTTGTTTCTATAATCGGCTTATGGCCTACAAAACATTCCATAATTCCATCTTAGAAGATCGCTTAATTTTTATGCGTTTAGTCACTACATTGCAAAAGTTATGATATTTGCAGATGAAACAAATCCATATATTATACTATTTATTAAAGAGTAATTCGTCAAATGAGTGGATTTTACAAGAATGATTTAAATCTGTGACAAATAACATACTCAATCTCTAACGTAGGTACAACGTAAAGTTTCCAGTTTCAACCCTTCAAAAATAAGTCGTTTTTTGTTTTCATCATTTTTGTTCGTTTATTCATGCCATTATGTAGCACTGCACCGGTGTAGTGCAGTTTAAAAACGAAAACGACATTAGATAAAAAAAACTTCAATAATTGTTTCATATTTTACACTAACTGGTTAATCGGGTATAATTATTCAAATGAAACCAAAATTCAGTACACTGAGGTCTCTTTTTACGCGGGGGATACGTACCGCGTAAACCACGTAACTTCGGAAATCCGCGTAAAAAAAGCCGCGTAACATCGGCAATCGACGTAAAAAACCGCAAAACTAAAGAAAAAAATGCCAAATGTCTTAGAAACGCATAAAACGTCCAGATCTAGTGAAATCTAAAAAAAAATCTTTTTTTAATTCGACTTCGAGACATACCGTTTTCGTTTTTGAACCTACACGCGGGAGACTCTGACTCCGATTAAAACGAACACGTATTACACGCCCAAAACAACAACTCATAAAAAAAGAAAAAATAAACAAACTCACATGGGTGCGTAGTGCGACCCGAGACAATTTTCAGAGCGAAACTACGCGATTGGAGTCCGATATAGAGTGCCACCAGGTTGCTAAAACAAACATATCAAAAGTTGTTTGGGCGGCACATATCAAAAGCTCTCGGGCTGCTCTGATCAATAAACGAAAACGATATTAGAAACTTTTAGATCGCGTAACTTCGGAAATCCGCGTAGAAAAAAATCGCAAAATGGAAAAAAAAAATTTCATGCCAAATGTCTTAGATGATTACACCAGATCTCGACGTTTCTAAGACAAAATATGAAAACCGTTTAAATTGAGAAATCCGCATAAAAAAAAGCGTATCTTCAAAAATCGGCGTCACTTTGAAAGTCCGCGTAAAAAAACCGTCTAACTTCGGAAATCTGCGCAAAAAAAAGCCGCGTTAAAAGAAACTGCATTAAAAAAACGCGTAAAAAAAGACCCCAGTGTATAGGGGTTTTGTACCAATAGTCATCTCATTAGTAGAGTCGTTTTATTATTGTGCAGTTTACTTGGCTTTCAGTCAACGAATTGTGATAAAATCATCATTATCATTATTATATCATCATTATCATAGATCAAGATCAGGCAGAAATCATATCATAAAGAACTTCCAAAACCATAATTCACTATACCTTAGCTAGTACAGATAGTATATTAGTAAAGTTATTGCGGTGCTCACGGCTGCCTATTTCAACATATTGCATCAGTCAGTAAAAACTGTACCACTGAGCGAGGAAAGCATGTTCAGACAAGTTAATTAATTATGTACACAAGCGACGCGATCGCGCGGCAATCGCGTATATCCATAGCAATGAAAACATGTATATTGATTATATGTGGTAGTTAGTTAACCCAAGAATGCCCAGTATGGATTATTTAGGGCACCTTTACATAAATACGCCGGAGAGGATCATTTCGCATTTAAGAGTTATCAGTAAATTCCAGATATATGTAAAACTGGAATATATACAATTTTTGGTTAGGTAGCAATATTTTGAGTATAAAAAGGGCGTTTTTTGAATTTATCGGGGCTTCTTAATTCAAATGTTGAGAATGTTGATCCATGGGCGACCGGGTAACACCGTAATCAAACTTGGACACCCTCACTCGTGATAAAGCAGAGATTAAGACACAAAGCAAAGTTTTAGAAGTGATTAACATAGAAACTGATGAAGTTAGGTCACGCACAGAAATAAGTGCTATAGGGAAGTCATTGTGTTATAGTGTAAATCTATTAAGAAGGAAGTAAATATAAGTGTATCGTATAAATTCGGAAAAAAATCTTTTTATTCAAACTTTAGATGACATTTTGTGACGATACCTAACATACCCCTCTAGCCGCTCAGTTAAGTGCTTTAGCTCTAGGAATACCGTAGAAAAAATAGTACGAAAATTGTACAACACTGCTTATTTCCATCTTACCCTTAAAGTCTATCTATCGAGTCTCGTATATGAGATGACTACTGGAGCTGATCAATGGAGGTACCGTTACTCTATATACGTATCTCAACTCACGTACATCGTTTTCTCGTTTTCATCCTAGGGCGACCTACCATCAGTCGTTTCCAATTCCAATATATGTATATATATATATATATATATATATATATATATATATATATATATATATATATATATATATATATATATATATATATATATATATATATATATATATATATATATATATATATATATATATATATATATATATATATATATATATATATATATATATATATATATATATATATAAAAGTACCCGGAATTCTCATTTTTCTAAAAAAATATTTATTTATTCGTCTACATCTATATGGTCCCCATCAAAGTAATCCCCCCTAGATATAATACACTTATGCCAGCGTTTTTTCCAGTCTTCAAAACACCCCTGATAGTCACTTTTTGTAATGCTCTGTAGCACTCTCAGCGATTCTGCCTTTATCTCTTCCACGTGGACGATTGTGCTTTTGTTTCGACATCATAACCGTACACCCATGTTTCATCACCAGTTATGACCCTTTCAAGTAAATTTGGATCGTCGTTGACGTCGTTTAACAGCTCCTGAGCGATGGTAACGCGTTTGTTTTTTTGATCAAAATTCAGCAGTTTTGGAACGAATTTTGCTGTCTTCAACGTCTTCGCGGCCATCTTGGAAACGCTTATACCACTCGTAAACACTTGTTTTTTTCATAGCAGACTCACCGTAGGCTCTCTGTAACATTTCACACACTTTGTTCCACTTTATTTCATTTTTTACGCAAAATTTAATACAAATTCTTTGACTCTTCCATTCTTCCATTGTTTAAATTAACAAAAATCGCCGAGTTAAAAAAAACACGTCTACACCAGCCGCTACAAGACAGAATGTAAACAATGAATACAGCTGAAAATTTCACCATACATTAGGGACATATGTACCACCGGACTCTCCACAGCGCGCAATTGAAAAATTCCGGGAACTTTTTGAACAGGCCTCATATATATATATATATATATATATATATATATATATATATATATATATATATATATATATATATATATATATATACATATATATATATATATATATATATATATATATATATATATATATATATATATATATATATATATATATATATATATATATATATATATATATATAAACGAAGAGAGACGAAGCATTTTCGTTTCTCATTGAAAAAATGAGAGAGAATAATTGCCAATGTCACTCTTTCCTCTATGACAAGACGAAACCAAACTAACGTCTTCAGGGAGCATCAGCAGAATTTCAATTCTCATTCTTTCATTGATGTATTGAAAATCTGTAACGCTTGGCTATAAAGAGTGACTAAAATATGACAAATCGAAGTAATTACATCCCAGAACCTCTTTGGAAAACAAAACTACTACAAATGGGAGCACGAACAGGTAGATGTCATTGTGAAACCTTTTTCTGTCATTTTCGATGCTCAAAGCTTCGGTTGAACATCGACACTGCATACTATGGGATTTTCACTGAAAACCGTAAATTACTGAAAGGGCAAATTGAAAGAGAGAACACAATTTTGAAACTACAGTCCCACTTATGTCATTGACTAGACATTGATTTCGTTCTCATAGTTGACAGCTAAGAGTGACAGTAATTTCTTGTCATTTTCGTCTATTTTGAGTCATGAAAATGATATGTTTTTGCTTTTGAGTTATATTTTTTTCAAAATTTCAAATTTTCGTATTTTTCGCGTTATTTTGATTTTCTTTAAAAAAGATGTTAATGATAAATTTGTAACTTTTGAACCACTTGATCAATTCCGTTAATTTTTGGATATGTTGTCAATAAATATTGATTGGTCTTAGGAAAAATTTTTGTGTTTGAAAAAGTCAATTGAATAACTTTTAAACAGTTTAACGGAGTTGAAACGTGATTTAATATGATGAATAATAAAAATGACATTACAGGTATTGCATTTCATCATATTTTGTTATAGTATAAACTATAATACATTATATTCCGCACTATATACAATACATGATAATCGCATCAGGGTATCATTGAAGTTACAACTGGACAATGAAGTGGAGTGCCAATCGGAGTCAGGGAGAAAAAGTGTTAGTCGTTCGATACTGATAAATTTCTCTCCCCATGTGTAATATATTTGACCCGCCCTTCTTCAACAAACCATCTAGTTGAACTGATCAGTATTTTTTCGATGAAGAACAAAACTAGAATTTGAACATATTCCACAAAAATGTAGACTTCGAAACAATGCGAATCACTTTAGTCCTTTGATAATTCTGCAGTCTAAATATAGTTCAAATTCAGTTAAATTCATGGTTCCTAGAAATAATTTGTACCTAGATATGAACTTTGGGAGGGACGAAGTACTCACGGACAGCTAATTACAAAATTTGCAAACCAGAGGATTTTGTTTGCCAGTTTTGAACCGCTTCTAAAAACGAATCAGGGAATCTTAAGTTCTTTCTTTTGAATCTATGTATTGGATGGATGGAATGGATTTGTTTATGTAATATCAATTCTTGTCATCAACATAACATATATTATACGAGAGACTGTGTAAACATACTTTAGAGTAAAACAGTCAACTGCATTCGAATAAAGTCTCCAACTGCATTAGATTGAAGCAATCAGATGACAACAGGTCCATAGATCGAAAGTTTATGCGTTAAAACACCAGTGATTTAGGATAGCTCTACAGTTCTGTCAATTCTCAAACGGTCTCAGTCAATCCGTGAATTTAATTTCAAGCATTCAAAATCGGTTCATTTCCTCTTAAAATAGGCAGATGAATTAGTTTTAAGTGTAATTCAGTGATATTGAGTTAAATTGTCTCAATTACAATTTAGTCGCAAAATTTAGTTTTCAGATATTGTCCTCGAATTCCAGATCATAAAAAATTGTATAGAAACTGTATTATTCTTCATAACATGGTTGTATTTTTGCCTTTCTCATATATGTAGAAAGAATATGAATAAGTGAAAACTGACTTTTAATGTGAGTTGCTGAGGGCCGAGTCTCATATATCATTCAAAGCAGTTCGTCGAGATCACAAAATGTATGTGTGTATTCACATGTGTGTGAGTATGTGTGTACATGTCGCCAAAATATGCACATTCATCCTAAAGTGCAATGTTTATCATAGTAAAGGGTGATTTTTTAAGAGCTTGAGAACTTTTTTAAACAATAAAACGCATAAAATTTGCAAAATCTCATCGGTTCTTTATTTTAAACGTTAGATTGGTACATGACATTTACTTTTTGAAGATAATTTCATTTAAATGTTGACCGCGGCTGCGTCTTAGGTGGTCCATTCGGAAAGTCCGCTTTTTTATCGACAAATTTTGTTCAGCGATGAGGCTCATTTCTGGTTGAATGGCTACGTAAATAAGCAAAATTGCCGCATTTGGAGTGAAGAGCAACCAGAAGCCGTTCAAGAACTGCCCATGCATCCCGAAAAATGCACTGTTTGGTGTGGTTTGTACGCTGGTGGAATCATTGGACCGTATTTTTTCAAAGATGCTGTTGGACGCAACGTTACAGTGAATGGCGATCGCTATCGTTCGATGCTAACAAACTTTTTGTTGCCAAAAATGGAAGAACTGAACTTGGTTGACATGTGGTTTCAACAAGATGGCGCTACATGCCACACAGCTCGCGATTCTATGGCCATTTTGAGGGAAAACTTCGGAGAACAATTCATCTCAAGAAATGGACCGGTAAGTTGGCCACCAAGATCATGCGATTTGACGCCTTTAGACTATTTTTTGTGGGGCTACGTCAAGTCTAAAGTCTACAGAAATAAGCCAGTAACTATTCCAGCTTTGGAAGACAACATTTCCGAAGAAATTCGGGCTATTCCGGCCGAAATGCTCGAAAAAGTTGCCCAAAATTGAACTTTCCGAATGGACCACCTAAGACGCAGCCGCGGTCAACATTTAAATGAAATTATCTTCAAAAAGTAAATGTCATGTACCAATCTAACGTTTAAAATAAAGAACCGATGAGATTTTGAAAATTTTATGCGTTTTATTGTTTAAAAAAGTTCTCAAACTCTTAAAAAATCACCCTTTATATTACAACAATTATTATTATTATTATTTTTATTTTTATTATAATTATTAGAAGAGCGTAACTTACACTGTCACATTAACTGTTATATTGTATCATAGCATATTATTTCATATATTATCGTCTTACATGTTTTTTATATTGTATTGTATTATACATTGCATTATATCATATTATATTGTATTATATTATATCATAGCGTTTATTATGAGTAGTACTACGTACCTCTGCGCAAAATATAAATTTGTTTTCCTTATAAGTTATCATTTTAAAGTAATCTTTTAACTAAATATCAAGGTCGTCACAAGGTGAGCTTGGTCCTCATTGGTTCCTGTTTCATGCTTACACGTGTGTCTGTGGTGACAATTGGTCGATGGAATGCGTTGATGGCAGAATGAGAGGATGAGAAATGACATATAAATTCAAGTAATATAATATCATAGCATATCGCAACATATCATTTTATTCATTCTATTAATTATTATATGTTTCATTGTACTATATTATATTGTTTTTTATTATTATTTTCAGTATTATATTTGTTGTTATTATTATTAATTTGTCATCAATAATAATAACATATATTATTTGTATAGATGTGGATATTATCATTGTTATTAGAAGAGAAATATTCTACTTCCTGCAGTATTGCGAAGATAGAAGAGCATAACTGACACTCTACATTAACTGTTATTTTATATATTGTTTCAAAATATATTATATTATATTGTATGACATTGTATTATATTATATTATATTATGTTATATTATATTATTTTGTAATCTATCATCTATCATTTTATGTTATATTAATTTCATTACACTATGTTTCATAGTATTTATCAATATAAAACATTTATCACGGGGACGTAAAGGGGAGGGAGCATCAGGGCATCGGACGAATTGATGACTGGACGAGGGATTGTGGATAGCCAGCCCAAGTCACTTGAAGGAAACATGTTTCCTTCTGAAGGTTTGAAATGAGTCTGACGCGCTCTTCTCAAACAAACCATCAGGCGGGTTCAAGCTTGTATAGCGATATGCTTCATTCATGCACTGAATATTATGGTTGGAAGAGCATCTTTTATTCCCGCGGAATACGAGTAAGTGACTCTACTTACATATCCGCCCAACCCTTTTTGTTCGCTTTTCGGTAACAGCTATAGTAAGAAGGTGAATGGATGAGTCATATCAGAGCTACTGTAAGTCTACCCGCATCCATTAGCGAGTCCTTGAATTTATGGTGGCTTCACTTCACATTACATGTCGCCAAAATATGCACATGATTTTCTCAGAGAAAGCTCAGAACCGATTTTCACAAATTTAAATTCAAACGAAAAAACGTGCCCATAAAATTTTAACCGGATACAACTTCCGGTTCCAGAATTACATGATGATGAGAGAAAAGTACATGATGATGAGAAATGGAACTACTTTCATAATTTCAGTGATGGCTCAACCGATTCTAGCAAACTTTGACACAATAGAAAAACCTTAGCACAATATTATTCACTAGGAGGAATAAAGTAGGTTTTGATAATTAAATGAATCACGAGACCAGACTCACATCAGTATTTGTTACAAAAATAGTTTTCGGGTTTAAAGTATTATCACTTGCAAATAATAATAAAATAGTAATCGAATAATATATTTTTAATTAAGAATCAAAAGGCGCATGCGATAGATACACAGAAACCTTAGGTAACTGTGGGTTCTGCAGGCCAAGCTCCGGAAATGCAAATAAATTCATATGCAATTTATGCCAATAGATCCCCTGGGATTAGTAGCACATATATCATGACACCCGAATTGCACCCGGAAACCACTTGCCGTTAAAAATAGCTACTCACCGTTGAACGGAGAATAATCACCGATAATGGGTAATATTTAATTTTCGAAAAATGTATCTCGCACGCGAAAATAAACGGCACTCGCCAACAAGAGGTGCTACCGTTTTGAGTTTCCTCGTACACTTTTCCTCGACACTTGTGATAGCGTGCCAAAGGATAATCGAGCTATTTTAACTGTTCGATAAATCATGAGCCGGGCATTATGGCAGTACTTTTCTCGTTATTTTTCCTTTTTCCTGCACCATCACGCTCAGCCCAGATGATACATTTACATCTATATAGTATCTCTAGTTGGCTGAATACAAACCAATCAATATGCTAGCTATCGACGAAAAAATAATAATATAAGCATGGTTGCTATTTCTCAAAGCGAGAGATGCACTGGCGAAGAATCGGGGGTCAGTAACAAAACCCGGAGGTACAATGATAAAACATAACGTCGAATAGCGTTCGAAGCACCCATCTTTGTATAACTTTCAAAGGTCAAGGATAAAACACTCCGACATGTACGAAGTTATTATCTTGATTTACATCAACCAGCGAAATAGATAATTAAAAAATCAAAATGCAAAGGAAGCTCTCGTAAGCGAAAAATGTAGGCTTCCCATAAAGAAAACGTTGGTTCAATAGAATACCGAAATTTCATCGGATTATTTACTTACTGGCCCAATTGAGTCATTATTCAATTTCTAACACATCAGAGCCGGCAAAAACAGAAACAACATTGATTCGACTGAAGTAATGTCAATTTCCCATCCGTCGTTTCCATTCCGGACGATGTCGTAACGGAAAACCCATCTCAACCACCCCGGAAAGTCATCCTCAACCAAGAGGCAGGATACAAACAAACATCCTTTTCGTCACGTCAACATTTCAACAAACGATCGGTTTTCTTGGAAATGCTTAAGGGAGTTATGGAAAAGCATTTCTTGCCATTCCGACGACTTCCGGTCTCATGTCGATATTTATGTGAACGGATGACTAAATTCTCGACACTCAAGACAGGCTCAAGGCTGGCAACGACAGTACAATAAAATGGTCAGATAATCGATACTTTTTACTTTTGCCTATTTTGTTAAGGGATTACCAATCATGTTCGGTCTTTTAAAAAACGATTGTAGTTTTGAATGCATTTTGAAACATTTCTTTAATCAAACGAGTGTCACTTTTTACTATAGAATGGATATGGATCCTAGTGTTAGATGCCATTCGACTCAGCTCGACTAGAACAGAAAATGTATGAACGTGTATATGTACATATGTGTGTGCACTAGAGATGGGCAATCCGTTTGCGAACGGTTCAAAAGAACTAGTTCTTCTAGAAGAATAAGTGAAGAACAGTTCTTTGTTGTAGAACGATAGTTCTCTAATCTTTTCAAAATAAGTAAAAATGATTGAAGAAAGTGTATTAATAAATATATATTTCGAAACGGTTAAAGTTTTTATGTTACTGCATTCCCATTGAAGAGTTTGTTACCAACGAAATGTAATTAAAAATGTAATTAAATCTCTCTTCAGGTTTTTCCACAAATATTAAAAATTTCTGAAGAACAAATGAAAGATTCAGGAGAACTAGTTCTTTCTGTAGAACTATCAAGTTCTGTACGATTCTTTGAAAAGAAAAGTTTTGCCTATCTCTAGTGTGCACCTTTCAAAAAATTTTATAGAAACTCATTTTTTTTCGGAGATAACTGAACCGATTGCAACAGGCTCGTTTAGGATCTACAATTAGGTCATTGATTATTATTGAATATCAAATGGCTGTCACTTCCGGTTCGGGAACTGCATGCTAGAAGAGTTTATTGACTGGTTTTAAGGAATTTGTTACATTTTCAATACCCATTTACAATAAATCTAATGAAAACAATATTCCATTCTGAATATAGATTATAGAAACAAACACTTCGTTTTAATTCCGGTTGGTCGGATTATCTCTCAAGCTCTATTTCGATTAAACTAATTAATCGAAAGCAAACGAACAAGAAAAATTGTGCACTTCTGTTACTTTTGTATTTGAAATTCAAACCAAATTTTTTGAATCAGTTTCATAAAACATATTTTATGAATGGTTTTCAATTAATTTTAATCGCATGTAAATATTATTTGCTATTTTCATTGAGATCATTACACCACTGGCACAATATTACTGCACCACCAGCAGTGAAGATTTTTATATACATCGCGAAGCATGAAATTCCGATGCATGTCTTTTCTACGGTACTGTAATGCCTTTCATTTGAATCTAATTTTCTGTAATACATCATCGAGAAAAACGATTTTTTTCATTTCAGTGGGAAAAAAAATTTCATTATCAATTCAGAAATAAGGCTTTCGGGGAATTTATTGTTCTTTTTAATGAGAGCACATCCTTTATAAATTCAAAAAGGTCAGTGAAACGAACACTCAAAATGGCTTTCTTTGGACCGTATTTAATATTTCAGAATCCCTTAAGAATCCTCAAACAATATTCCCTCAAATAGTTGAAGTATTTTGAAATCTGTTATGACCTTAGTGCTTTATTCTTTCTTTTTTTTAATTTTTAATTTTGCATTATTTCTCCATTTGATTCACTCAAAGTTGAATCATATATCCATATTTACGATATCAACCTCGAATTACAATGATTTCCACATTCGCCATTCTAGCGGCAATGCAATCGGTTTGTGCGAAGAGTACACGACTAAAATTAACTTCTTTGCCTTTCTCATATGGATCACTTGAAAAACGGACTAGTAAAAAATGACCCGGAGAACCAAGTATCATATATTATTTCACTCAGTTAATCGAGCTGAACAATGCATGTGTATGTGTTTGAATTATGTGTCTAATGGTCTTACTAAGTTTCCTCGGAGATGGCTGAAGCGATTTTGACAAACTAAGGTACAAATAAAAGGTCTCGTGGTCTCATACGGAATTCCTTATACGACCATTTAAAAATTAACCGAGATATAATAGAACCCCTCCTTTTGAATGTGCTTTGAAAGTTTGTTTGCATTAATTATCAAATACGAGAGCTTCAGTAGATGGCCTGTAGTTGCACTTCATGAGTTGATCAACATTGAGCAAACTGCATTAATCTTTTCATGCTGATCAACACCGACACCATCGAGCCACGTCCGAATGCAGATCTTCTTCGAAAGGAAAGGATTGTTAGTTCGATGCATGTTGTGCAACCGAGAAATCCTCGGCATTTCCACATGAATCGCAGGTACGGGTAGTTTGTTAGTAATTGTGCTTGAAATATTATTGTGTGTTTATTGTTCTGTGTAGCCGGCTTTTGTGAAATTTGGCCTTTATGTTTCAACAGACTTCGCAGACGATTCATAGCGTACAGATTCATTGCATGACTAGTACTACTATACTACTAACACTAAGAATCCTTCCAGGTTGGGGCTCGAACATACGACAACTGGCTTGTAAGACCAGTGCCCTATGCATTGAACCGCCATCCCAGGTGTTAATATGTTCTTCCTGGAAATACGAAGCAGAGCGCAAATAATTTCCAAAATTTACAAACTGTCTGAAAGTCGGCACCGTACTCCCGCGATGGCGACCTATTCATTAATTCAGTTATACGCTTTCTGTTTTTACTATAGCAAAACCAAATTTTGACGATGAATCACCCTATTCACCCTATTCAACAACAAATTTCGCCTCACTGATGCAAATACCGTTACCTTCTTTCTATCAAACGCTTACTTATTGTAGCTTGACCCTCGAATACATGTGAAAGGATTGTTTGTGCATCAACTAGTATAACATACACTTCACTATTATATGCAATTCCAGCTCCGGAACCCGAGAACCAGTATCGAAGTCTGTTCATACGGCCACTAACTAACATGACGTACAAACTCTACTAGTTTTTATTCAAAGTTTTTATACGATTTTGACATTGTACTCTAAACGACAGTTTAAATTTTTTGAATCCGAAAATATGCAGTAATTTTTGGCAGGATCTTTCATTTGACCCTAAGATTGGAAATATCGGTTCTGCAAACTCTGAGAAAAGTGAGTGAGAACCAATTTTGAGCATATGACTATCTTCTCTCATAGGTTCATCCGGGAAACAGGATAGCTAGAATCGGTTTGTTTAGCTGCCCACTGATAATGGGTATCAATTTGTGGAGTTTTGAGTCCTATTTAGAAAAACTCTTGCGATTTTTGTTTCGCCAGTTTAAGTGACTTTGTACAATATTTAACACACTTTACCCTAAAACTCCGGAACCGGAAGTCGGATCCAAACGAAATTCAGGAACTCCGTATGGTACCGTGAGACCTTTCATTTCAATCTAAGTTTGTGAAAATCGGTCAAGCCATCGCTGAGACTCCGGAAACCGGAAATCGCATCCAGATGAATTTCAGGAATTCGGTATGGCACCTTTCATTAGAATCTTAATTATGCACATTTTACCCCATAACTCCCGAACCGGAAGTCGGATCCAAATGAAATTCAATAGCAATGCCGGCGAACGACCGCAACTTGGTTAAAGCCGGGTATAAATAAACGATAATAAAAAAAAATTCAATAGCAACCTATGAGACTACAAGGCCTTCAATTCAAAACTTTGCTGAACAAAAATCGGTTGAGTTGTCTCTGAAAAAATCAAGTGCACTTTTACTTATTTTGTTGCACATTTTACCTCGTTACTCCCGAACCGGATGTCCAAGTCTTCGAGAAAATCGAGTGCACATTTTTGTTACATACACACACACATACGCACATACAGACACACACGCAAAAAATTTTTTCAGTTCGTCGAGTTGAGTCGAATAGTATGTAACATTCGGCCCTCCGGACCTCGGTTAAAACAGTGATCACAATGATTGCATAACCTTTCGATATGAGAAAGGCAAAAATAGTGAACAATCGAACTAAAACTGTCTACTGTGGAAGATCATTCAAGAACCAGTAATTCATGTTGTAAGTACAACTCTCGCGAGAGATGGCATACCATAACCGAAACGATTTGAACACTCTTTATTTCCACTTCTGTTTTGGTGACCAAAAACACGATAACGACTATCTCAAGTAACCGGGAGGTGGAAGTTCACCGCGAAAAAAAAGCCCGGATGTCATAACCCGAACAATTGTTGTCGCGCTCTACGCTAACTCATGTTGGCGTAAAAACGACGAATTTGAAACAAATCAGACTATTCTAAATCAGAAATTGATCCCGAAATAATAACAAAACAAATGCACACTGGCATAGTAGCACACCCTATTGGACTACGAAGCAAGGCCAGTTCGACTTAAACAAAATACAAACTGATAAGCAAGACCAGATTGCGGTAAGGTTTGCGTTAATAGCAGTATAACCATCGAAGAAGATCCTTATTCACGACAAACGGCAACAATAGATGTGAAATCCAGTGACAATAGTTAGCGAAAATTATGTCATTCGGTAGAATTAGAGCGTGAGAAAAATTGATATGTGTATAAATAAGTTCGTTCCGTTTTCTTACAGATGGTGTAACTGGATGTTTATTCCAGTGATTTATCTTTCCTAATATTCATTCAGAAGCTACAGTTATACAGTTTCAGAATCAGTAAGTATGTGTTATTTAGAATATCTAGGGGAACGTGCCATTTGAGTCAGTTTGTTCTGATTCCAAGTTATGGTGAGTATACTCTAAGAAAGCACGGTTCAAAAGTGGCAATTTTGATTTGGAAAACGGTGAACCCAGACATTTCTCCTTCCGATTATTATTTGTTCCGGTCAATGCAGCTTGTCCTGGCTGACCAGTGCTTCTCCAATTATGATGAAGTCAAAAAATGGATCCAATCGTGGAGAACAAGTCGAATTTTTGAAAAGGGTATCCGTGAATTGCCAGTAAGAGTGACTACCAATGGATAAGAATTTGAATATTGAATTTGTTTCCATTTTTTGTCAATAAAGTTTTCAAATTTTCAGAGAAACGGTTATTTATACCCCTATAATTGATAGCTGCTGCGGAAAATTCATTACCGCTTGTATTAAAATTGCTACGAGTGAAATCAGGCAACGGCTAAGTAAATAACAATTCCAGTAATTTTATATTGCACTTCAATATACATTCGACCCATGAACTCACCGATCCGCACAAATCGAATTCAATTCCGGATATCGAGCTCTCGAGAAATAGTATCTCATCAGCTAAAAGCACACCCCAAACCACCTCTTCGGCTTTCGGTATCCATCACCGGTTGTGCAATCTGATCAGTAAATATTGACATTAAATTTATTATACATCTTGGCAATCGACTGACCAGCTCGACTGCTTCCACCTTGACTTTTTCCCACTGTGATGATCAGTTCCATATGCATTTTGCCAAAACGGGTTATGAATGAGCGTATGGAACAGAAAATCCCGGAAGGACAAATTAATTAATGCGAAATCACTTTATCTTATCGAGATATATGCAGCAGCGCAATGGTATACTTAGTGTCGATATGTACTGATTATTTTATAGCTCTAGTTTGTGTTTATTGAGTGTTTGAAATGATTTAACAAGCTCAGCAACATTGAGATGCAAGCAAACATCGTTGAGAATTAAAAAATTTCTGCATCAAGAGAGATTATTTATGATGGATTATCCTGAATCAAACTTTAATTTATTTGGCACTTGGACTGTTGTCTAAAGATTGTGTTATGTATATGATTATTATTTGCTTTTGTTAAGATGATACCGACGTAGTTTGTCAGGACACATTTATTGTTTAGGTATAAAAGCTTTCTTATCGCTCAGTACATAGAAAGCTATGAATATCACTGTTGGTGCCAGGTTGGAATAAAGTTCTATAATTGGGGTACGTTGGAATAAAGTTCTATAATTGCATCCGTCAACATAATGTAGTTTCAATGAATCTTTCAGGAATACAGGTAAGCAATTTCTAACACTGAGTATTTTCTTCTCATTGTTCTCATTATCTCACTATCACTAATATTCTCAGCCGCGGATGCTTATCAGCATTGTTCATCTACATATTAGGCCGATACTGACGTGTTTTTTCGCAATTTCATTCAACGTTAAAACCAACCCAGTTTTTTTATCTATAACCGTTACAGGAGCTCTCTTGATACTTGTTGAAGATGGGCAAAATTGCCATAGCAGAGAACAGCGCACGAGGAATAATTGAGACGGATACTAGAATTTTTTTGATTGTAGGCGCGAGTCCTGCTTCGGACAATTTTTTTGCGATATGACGACATACATGAAAAATAAGCATGCTTTAATGCAATGCCAACTAGTCCAAACGATGTAACGAAAGCAGACACGTGGTTTTTATTTCAAATTGACTTACTGATGCAAAGTTATTTTCACTCACATAAAACCCCATGGGGTTGTTCGAGCCATTGATGTGGAACATGGTAACAAAAATTTCTATTGATCGACTTTCAATCAAACAGTTCAATCAATCGTCACACTTTTGAATCCACAACTGCACGAGAGTCTGCTTAGATTGATCTATATTACACTCAAATAAAAATTCACGTTCGATTCACTTGAAAAATCACGTAAATTGGTTTCAAATGTCAAATTGAATATTTTACGTGACGAAAATGAATGTTACACGAACATCCCCTAAAATGAATATAGTCATCACATAAGGTTTACGTGAATTGACCAAACGTCAAACAATATACGTGAATTTCCAGTGTGAAAAACTCGATTTTGAAAATGGCGAGCAGTGGCCCTCGAAGTGTAAGTAGTGTAAATATTTGCGAGAAAAGTTATTTAATTACAATTTTTTACTCCATCGACCGGACCATTCCAGTATGAAAGTTTCCATGTGTTCAACTGGACCGAGTGCCTACGTAAGTCCGGAAGTTTACCCGCTCATGCCGAATGCTTCAAACAGGCCGTCGGTATGAAGCTAGAGACACTGGAACCATGTAATGCGACTTCAACCTGCATCGGTAGTGTTGTGGGAGCTCTTGGATCTCGATTTCGGCTTCGGTTGGATGGCAGTGACAACATAAACGATTTCTGGAGGCTTGTCGATTTGAGATACCACGACGTTATTAGTTGCTTTTTAAGCCATTGGAATTATATGACAATTTTCTGAAATAAATGTTTTATATTTCATCGCATTTTTCATTTCATAGATTTATATCAAAATCTGGAATCTCCCTTTCGACTTTAACCAATATATAAAATAGTAATTTTCTGGTATCTAAATTTGATATGAACTGATAGATGAATGTGATATGCACAGTACATTACATTTTACCTATGAAACACGTAACTTTTACTGGATTATGCATTAAACAGCTTTTAAATGCCAGTCCATTAAAACCTACGTGAAAAGTAGGGTGGAAAATATTCACATAACTTTTCACGTAACTATAATATGATTATTATTTTGAGTGTAGGAACCAATACCAAACACGCGAACCCAAAATATAGACTCTATTTGTCTTGATTTGTATTTGTTTTGTAGTCGACGTGATTACATCAATATCCCAAATGTATGCAATTATATTTTTGCACATACTTGCGATCAGTGCGGTAAAACTTCATTTCAGTCGAATATTATTAGATGAAAATGAAATTGTTGGTCGTTGATTGTCAGCATACCCATTCTCATTCATTTTACTTTTGTTGCCGAAGCTCCCACACTGAAAATAATCCGCACATCAAGTCTACTAGAAATATCACGTAGATAAACAAAATAATGTTTTTACTTCAGTTTATCGGACAACGATAATAACCATCGTACTAAACATGACTAGGAAGTGAAAGAATTATGACTATCACTGATTTTTCCTGTTTATTTTACGTGACATCGTCATATTAATTTATTTTGATTCATTTTGACAGCCAAACTCAGCGTTCATTTTTTTTATGTGTAAAGTAGAGGTCAAAATGACGTGTGTTGAAGGCAGATTACAAGAGCTTCTATCGGATTTAGGAATAACACAACAATTATTGGAGATATTCGATGGTAAGAATAGATAGAAATCGAGTTGCATTTTATATTCATGCTTATATTGATTCCAAACAGAATGGGGGATTGATTTTCCTGATTTGTTCAGCAACACAATTAATCAACTTCGCGAATATCTAGAACCAACACAAACACCTTGGAAATATTCGGTGCTGTACGAATTAATTTCATCGTGGCGAATACGAAATGTAAGTGGATTTTCAAAATAACTTTGAATAAACATTGATTTCTTTTTGTAGGAGTCCAAAATCTTTACTTTATTGACTTCACCTAAACCGGGATATCGCTTGCGGCTTACAGGCATAATTGACAGTCGAATGTAATAAAACCAAACAATAAATTTTTATAATGAATTAAAATGTTTGATGTTTTACTGCCTTACAATGATTTCTGATATACCACATCGTGGAAATCCCATATGAACAAACATGAAATAACATACTTTTCACGAGTATATTAAATTACATTTATTAGTTCGTTATTTAGGTTTTACAAAAACATTTCGTATAAACTATTTGTAAAACAACGTAACTTTTGCGTGTAAGTTTTTTGACATGAGAGTTCATGAATTCATTTCGTTCTATCGGCTACCCCCATAAGGGCTACGTGAAAAGTTCAATGGAGAAAAACTACATATGTTATCACGTTGTTTTGAAGTGTGGATTTATTTGAGTGCAGAATTCATCGTCAATTGAATAACCGCGCTTAGGGGCTGTCCATAAAAGACGTCACGCCGCAAGGGGGAGGGGGGTGTTTCATAAAACGTGACCTTTTGTGACAGGAAGGAGTGGGGGAGGTTTTTGGAATGTGACGTCCAATTTTTTCAATGAGCGCATTTTTGAAATACCTAATTATATTACTGCTTTGCCCCATTTCCTGAAAAACACTCCACAATAAACGTTTACATTCTATAGGAAAACGTGTATTTGTTGATGTAAAAGCTTCTTCTTGTAAATTCTGAAATGAGTCATGCAGGAAATCATTTCTGTTGTGATCAGCAAAAGTGCACGGAGGAGCGAGTAAATTAGCGAAATTAATAAATTTTGCCTAATATGAGTAAAAAAGAAAAAGATGTCTTCAAACGGTTTAACTTAAGTTATGCACTGGCAATTTTTTCAGTAATTTGATTTTCTAGCATTGATAATAGTATATCATAAGAATTTCTCTTATCTGATTCTGATGCATTTTATTCAATTGTACTCCATTTGAAAAATGGCGGGAGATTAACGATTTCAGACGTATTTTTCTCAGCCCTGTATGCTACAATAAGGAAATATTATTCTTTACCTAAAACAATAATATATCTGTGTACCCCTAGAAGGATTAAAACAGATGGTCTAAATGTTTCATTAATTACAACCAAATATTTTTGTTAATTTATATAATTGATACTAATAAAATAATTCCGATGATTTTGTAGTTTTAGGGATATTCTTTAATCTAATTACAGCATGTAATAAATCGATTTTTCACTCATATTTGTATGGTTTGTCATACATATTGAGAATGTATTGAGATGAATTTTATTTATTTTGAATTCGTGACATGTGACATAGGGGGGTGGGGGGTCTTTGCTTCTGTGACAATTTGTGACAAAGGGGGGATGGGGAGTCAAAAATCGTCAAAAAAGCGTGACGTCTTTTATGGACAGCCCCTTAGTCACTTGAAGTTTTGCTTCCTCAGTTTATAGTGCCAAGTAGTCTACCTGTTTCATTGTCTTCCTTGTCTTCACTGTGAATAGTGAACAAGTGCGAATGAATAGGCCTAAACATCAACTCGATGAAACAAAATTCACGACAAACATAATGATAAATAGAGGGTTTCGGATCTCATTTGAGTTTTCAATTATCACCAGCAAGTTAAAATCGATAATTTTGACTGTTTGAAATGCATTGAGATGTGTTTCGAAATATTAAAAATAAAAAAATTAATTCACGTTTATTTTGTAATTGATATTTCAGTTATATTGACTGGATTACCTTTCATCCACTATCTTGAACCAATTCGAATGTTTACATGAACCTCACTTGAAAGTCGCTCTCTCATTGAATTGTAAGAGATATTTTGTTACTTCAAGAGATAAACTGAAGGTGGTTAAACTGAGCATAGGTAGAAAGAGAAACGAATGAAGAATGATGCCCCTTTGCTAAGACATCGTAGATAGTGTTAATGATTGGATCGGTTCCTGTTCTCGTCCTCTCTGGAGGACACCAAGAGGGACCGTTTCCTCTTGGGGCCACCAATGTTACTGAGGGGTATCTGTATGAAGCCTAGTGTAATTGTTTCGCAGCCGGATAGCTCTCGTAGCGGTCTATCCACCTTGACAACAACTACACTTGGGATGGTTTTCGGGCAAGTAAATTACCCTTTGACTGCTGTGAATTGCAAGTGTTTATTTTAACGAAATCTTAACTATATATACAAGTATTTTGCTTACAACAAATGTAAATGTTGCGCAACATTAACCGCAACATTTCCGGTTTTCTCTTTCCATCCCATTGCGGGATCCTAGCTCACACAGATTCCTAGCTATGTCAGCGCGCGCATCTAGTTTTACCTGCTTGTTTACAAAGGTATTATTTACTTCATACATCCTGGTGCGCGGCTCAGACCGATGCCGTGTGTTTACATATTTCGGTCCTTATCGAAAGCTGAGCGGAAAGATTTTATTGCTCTAAATGTGGAAATTCCTATATTTGGCCCAAGACTTCGTCTAGATTTCGAACAGCTTTCGTTTCGTGAAGCTTGCTATTCTTTTTTGTATTCTTTTCGTAGATCTTGCTATTCATTTTTGTATTTCGTATTACATCCCCTTCCTCAAAACGTATCCAACCTAATAAAGCAAAATCCTATACGCTCGATTACTGATGACAATTCATGATTCAATCCTGATCGCTTTTGATTTTCATAATTCATGTTTCAGATTAAAGCTCTCATTGATTTAAAAATTACAGTTGATGCAAAACCGGTACACATCGGAACATGCTGGTACAGAAGAAGAAAACAAAACCGCCTAACACACAGCGTGCTTTGTTAAATTTTGTATAGCGTGCAGAGATGTTACTTTTAAGTTTTATATTCACTTGACATAATTGTTTGCAAATTGCAAATGTTATCATAGTTTACACCCAAAAAAAGTTTGTACAATATATAGTTTCCTAGCAACAGAAATATGAAAAACCTTTTTTAATCCCCCTGGTGGTGTAATTTTCAAAAACATCACTAGAAGATTCTGTCAAGTTTCTTTTTTTCAAACTTGAATAAAATCAAAAACTTTCCTCGGTTCAAACTACCATCATCTATAATTTCGGAACCGGAAGTCGGGTCTGAATGAAATTGCACAGTATATTTTAAGACAATGAGAGCTTTAATTTGAATTATGATTTGTGAAAATCGGTTTAACCGTTGCTGAGAAATCGAAGTGTGTTCCGTTTTTGGAGTTTTTCTTCACAATTACCGGTACGTTCGAAAGTGGAAACCGGGCAATGGTATTCCCAAAGTAGATTTATATATCCATCATTTCATTTGCATCTTAGTTTGTAGAAATCTAAACCAAGAAAATAAAATGCGCATTTTTTCATAGATTTGCACATAATTCCTTTTAATTCCGGAACCGGAAGTCGGATAAAAATAAAATTCAATAGCGATCTATGGGATCATAAGACCTTTCGTTTGAATCCAAGATTTGTGAAAATCGGTAATGCCATCTTTGAGAAAAGTAAGTGACATTTTTTTCATTTTTTGATGCACATCACTCTGTAGCTCCGGAACCAAGAGTCGGATCGGGATAAAATTCAATAGCGATCTATGGGACCATAACACCTTTCATTTGCATCTGAGTTTGTGAAAATCGGTTAAGCCATATCTGAGAAAATTGAGTGACATTATTTATCACATCCACACATACATATATTCATACATACATACACACATACACAGGCAGACATTTGCTCAGTTCATTGAGCTGAATCGAATGTTATATGGCATTTGGCCCTTGGGGCTTCGGTTCAAAAGTCGGTTTTCACAGTGATTGTATAGCCTTTCTATATGAGAAAGGCAAAAAGTACATACGAAACATCATTCACCCCATTGCCGTTTCAACCTTCCGAGTGAACGGACGTGCTTTGTGTTTACTGCGAAAGCGTTGAAAACCAGTGCCGTGTGTGATAAAGTGACCGGACGATCAAAACTAGATTGCTATTGTGTAATAGACAATAGTGCTTTTTCATGTGAGAGGTTTTATGCACATTATATACTGAAGCAGTGTATTGTTGTGAGCGGACGATCGAAACAGTACCGTTAGCCGGTGATTGTTCGATCGATCAAAACAGGCCCAGCGGTGTACGTGATATCACTGTGCGGATTAAAAAAGAGTGTGCTTTTTCCTCTCGGAGGTTTTTTGCACACCATCGCAGCGGCGATACGCCGATCGACGAGGGCTAGGCCTTGGTGGCCCCCGTTGGATTTAAGTTAAGTATCATTATTTAGTTTTTTTTTTCCTTCCTGCATTCGACTGTTCTATTTCTCCCCGATTCACTTATTTCTGTGCGGAGGTAGCTCCGCAACATGTCTAGTGTAAATTCTGACCCCCCCGTTCCCGATGATCAAATGGAGACTTCCCTTGACTATAAAAAGTCTCGCATAAAGAGCTATCCGGATGGGCTCGCACTACCGGCCGGTCCTTATGCGGTCTATTTCCGGACCAAATCGAAAGAAAAAAAATTAAATATTTTAAAAATATCGCGGGACCTGTCCTCGCGATACAATACTATAAAAAGTTTTGATAAGATACGTCCAGACAAGCTCAGGGTCCTGTTTACCAGTTCAAAACAGGCTAATGAGCTCGTTCAAAATGATCCTTTTACGCGGGAGTACCGCGTCTACGTGCCAGCTCGTGAAGTCGAAATCGACGGTGTGGTCACCGATTCGAGTTTGACTTGCGAGGACGTTCTTAAGTACGGGGCGGGTTGTTTTAAAGACCCCTCACTTAAGAATGTCAAGATACTGGATTGCAAGCGATTGCATTCAGTATCGATCGCCGGGGATGGAACAAAGTCCTATCCCCAATCAGACTCTTATCGTGTGACCTTCGCCGGTTCTGCTTTGCCCAACTACATCCTCTTGGACCGGGTTCGTTTGCCTGTTCGCCTATTCGTACCCCGAGTAATGAACTGTACTAATTGCAAACAACTGGGGCATACAGCTACCCATTGCAGCAATAAGCCACGTTGTGCTAACTGTGGGGAAGCTCATGCGGACGGCTCTTGCGGTAAGGATGCTGAAAAGTGTCTCTACTGTAAGGAGGGTCCGCATGACCTCTCTGATTGTCCCGCTTACAAACTGCGAGGTGATCGAATGAAGCGTTCCCTAAAGGAGCACTCCAAGCGTTCTTTCGCAGAGATGCTTAAAAGTGCCACCCCTCCTAAACAGACAACGAACCCATATGCCTGCTTGTCAACTGACGAGAGCGATTCTGACGACCCTTTGGAAGGTCCATCTTCGGCGGTCCCTCATAGCTGTAGGAAAAGAATAAATAAATCTTCTCATAAGCTACTTAGTAAGGGTTCGAAGGTGTCTTCCGAAGGGCTTCGAAAAGTTACAGCTAACGGGAATCGGGACACAACACCGAAGCAAAAAGCTCCTGGTTTCGGAAAACTCAATTCCGAGATGGAATTCCCACGACTTCCCGGGACTACAAAATCCCCAAGCGTCCCAGAAAATCTACCAGAGAACCAACTAGGTGCTGGACTTATCAAGTTCTCTGATGTTGTGGACTGGATTTTTACAACTTTCAATATTTCAGACCCTCTTAGAAGCATTTTAATTGCTTTCATGCCAACAGTAAAAACATATTTGAAGCAGTTGACTGCAAATTGGCCCCTTCTCTCAGCGATTGTATCCTTCGATGGCTAAATCATCCACCGAGGTCACGGATCTAATCACTGTTTTACAGTGGAATTGCAGAAGTATCATCCCAAAAATAGATTCTTTTAAATTTCTAGTAAATAATCTGAAATGTGACGCATTTGCATTGTGCGAAACTTGGCTAACTTCTGAAATATCCTTAAACTTCCACGATTTTAACATTATTCGCCTGGATCGAGATGTTCCCTATGGAGGAGTACTTTTAGGGATCAAAAAGTGCTATTCTTTTTATCGAATTAACCTCCCCTCGATACCAGGTATTGAAGTTGTCGCATGTCATGTTACAATCAAAGGTAAGGACCTTTGTATTGCTTCCATCTACATTCCCCCTAGAGCCTTGGTTGGGCATCGGCGGCTCAGTAATATCATAGAGCTCCTTCCCGCACCGACGTTGGTTTTAGGAGACTTTAACTCACACGGTACGGGATGGGGCTGTCTTCACGACGATAACAGATCAGCTATGATCCATGATATTTGCGACAACTTCAATATGACAATCTTGAATACGGGAGAAATGACACGGATTCCTGCACCACCAGCAAGACCAAGTGCGCTGGATTTATCCCTTTGCTCGACATCGCTACGGTTGGATTGCACGTGGGAGGTAATTCCTGATCCCCACGGTAGTGATCATCTACCGATCGTAATATCAATCACCAGCGGCTTAAAACCATCGAAGACAATCAATGTTTCGTACGACCTCACACGAAATATTGATTGGAATAGCTATGCGACCTCGATATCTGAGAAACTTGAAAGAACTCTACAACTTCCTCCGGAGGAAGAGTACACGTTTTTGGCTGGCTTGATTCTCGATACTGCGATTCAAGCTCAGACGAAACGTGTACCCGGCGCAAAAACTAACATCCGTCCTCCCAACCCGTGGTGGGACAAAGAGTGCACAAATTTAAACGCGGAGAGAGCCTCCGCGTATAAAAAATTCAGAAAAAATGGAACACCTGATAATTACCGGAATTACGCGGCGTTAGACGTTAAAACTAAGAACTTGATTAGAGCCAAGAAACGCGGTTACTGGCGTCGGTTTATAGACGGCTTAACGAAAGAAACATCTATGAGCACTCTTTGGAACACAGCCCGACGAATGCGCAACCATAACACCACGAATGAAAGCGAGGAATACTCCAACCGCTGGATATTCGATTTCGCTAAAAAAGTATGCCCAGACTCTGTTCCGGAACAGAAGATCACCCGCGCCGCGACACCAAATACAAACGAATCACCGTTTTCGATGGTAGAGCTTTCACTTGCACTTTTGTCATGTAACAATAAAGCCCCGGGATTAGACAGAATAAAATTCAACTTGTTGAAAAATCTGCCTGACCCCGCCAAAAGGCGCTTGCTGAATTTATTCAACAAGTTCCTCACGGGTAATATTGTCCCACACGACTGGAGACAAGTCAGAGTTATCGCCATCCAAAAACCAGGAAAACCAGCCTCCGATCACAATTCGTATCGGCCGATTGCTATGCTTTCCTGTATCCGGAAATTGTTCGAAAAAATGATTCTGTTTCGTCTAGACAATTGGGTCGAAACTAATGGTTTACTTTCAGATACACAATTTGGTTTCCGCAGGGGCAAAGGAACGAACGATTGTCTTGCGTTGCTCTCAACAGAAATTCAAATGGCATTTGCTCGTAAAGAACAAATGGCGTCAGTTTTCCTAGACATTAAGGGGGCTTTTGACTCAGTTTCTATAAATATCCTATCTGAGAAGTTGCATCAGCATGGTCTTTCGCCAGTTTTGAACAACTTTTTACATAATCTATTGTCTGAGAAACACATGTACTTTGCGCATGGTGATTTGTCGACAATACGATTCAGCTACATGGGTCTTCCTCAGGGCTCATGCTTAAGCCCCCTTTTATACAATTTTTACGTAAGTAATATCGATGAATGTATCAACACATCTTGCACGCTAAGACAACTTGCCGACGACAGCGTTGTGTCTATTATAGGACCCAAAGCTGCCGATCTCCAAGGACCATTACAAGATACTCTCGACAACTTATCATCATGGGCTCTTCAAATGGGTATCGAGTTCTCTACGGAGAAAACTGAGCTGGTTGTATTTTCGAGGAAGCGAGAACCAGCACAATTACAGCTTCAACTAGGGGGTGAAACCATAGCTCAGGCCTTCACATTTAAATATCTCGGGGTCTGGTTCGACTCCAAAGGCACCTGGGGATGTCACATTAGGTATCTGAAACAAAAATGCCAGCAGAGAATCAACTTTCTTCGTACAATAACCGGATCATGGTGGGGTGCCCACCCAGGAGACCTGATCAGGTTGTATCAAACAACGATATTGTCCGTGATGGAATACGGATGCTTCTGCTTCCGATCAGTGGCGAACACTCATTTCATCAAGCTGGAAAGAATTCAGTATCGTTGTTTGCGTATTGCCTTGGGTTGCATGCAATCGACTCATACGATGAGCCTCGAAGTGCTGGCAGGCGTTCTTCCACTGAAAAACCGGTTCTGGGATCTCTCATATCGTTTGCTCATTCGATGCGACATTTTGAATCCTCTGGTGATTGAAAACTTCGAAAGGTTAGTTGAGCTTAACTCTCAAACCCGTTTTATGTCCTTGTATTTTGATTACATGGCTCAGAATATTAATCCTTCTTCGTTTGTTTCCAACCGTGCTCATTTCTTGGATACTTCTGATTCTACTGTGTTTTTCGACACATCCATGAGAGAAGAAATTCGTGGAATTCCGGATCACGTGCGCCCTCAAGTGGCCCCAAATATTTTTTATAATAAATTTAGAACAGTCAACTGTGAAAAGGTGTTTTACACTGACGGATCAAACATCAACGAGTCCACAGGCTTCGGCATCTTCAATCAAAACATCACCGCTTCTTACAAACTCAGTGATCCGGCTTCAGTTTACGTCGCAGAATTAGCTGCTATTCAGTACACCCTCGAGATCATTGAAACCATGCCCAAAGACCATTACTTCATTGTCACGGACAGTCTAAGTTCAATAGAAGCTCTCCGGGCAATGAAGCCAGGAAAGTATCCCCCATATTTCCTGGGGAAAATACGGGAACATTTGAGAACTTTATCTGAACGGTCTTATTTAATATCGTTAGTCTGGGTCCCTTCGCATTGTTCCATTCCGGGCAATGAAAAGGCAGACTTATTGGCTAAAGTGGGCGCATTGGAAGGTGATATTTATGAAAGACCAATCTGCTTCAATGAATTTTTCAGTATTTCTCGTCAGAAAACTCTCGAAAGTTGGCAAACTTCATGGACGAATGACGAACTGGGACGATGGCTACATTCCATTATCCCTAAGGTATCGACGAAACCTTGGTTCAAGGGGATGAACATGAGTCGTGATTTCATTCGCGTTATGTCACGACTCATGTCAAATCACTATACATTCAACGCACATCTCCGGCGTATCGGGATCGTGGAGAACGGGCTCTGCACCTGTGGCGACGGTTATCAGGACATCGAGCATGTCGTGTGGTCGTGCGTAGAGTATCGTGACGCCAGGTCGAAGCTACTGGAATCCCTCAGGGCCCGAGGTAGACCGCCTGAGGTGCCGGTTCGGGATGTGTTGGCGAGTCGGGATAGTTCATATATGCTTCTCATATACCAGTACCTCAAACACATTGATATACAAGTGTAATGTGTTATTCCTCGCTCAGAAAATATAATCTCCACCTACAGGTTCGACACTAACATCCGCCCGATTCTCTCGATCCCCGCCCCTGTTCACCATCTTCATTGGAATTAACAAGATCTTTTTTTTTGTCACTAACTTTTTCGTTCCCCTTTCCCTGTTTTTTCACCATCTCGATGGCAACTAATTAGATCTCTGTCGTTTTCAAACATTTTGTTCCCACACCCCTTTTTTACCCCGTTTCCCACAATATTTACTTCTTTTTTTTCATTCTCTTCCGTAACATCACCATCACCGGAAGACCGCTCCAGTCAATGACCAGCATGCGGGCCACCCGCCGGGCCTTCGTAGCCTGGGGGTGTTTCCCGCGGACCCTCACGGACCGAAGAATGCGGCCAACATAGAAAATTACCATCGCCATCTGGAATCATCTCATCCTAAATTCAATTCACCGGCCACTACCGATCGCCAGATACTATATTACATAATGATACTACTCTAGTTTTAAGTTAGACGATAATTAAGATTAGTAAATACCCTTGGCATCTTAGAGCTTAAGCAGTGTGCCTTAATATTATATTATATTATTGAATAAAAAAAAAAAAATCATTCACCCATTTTAAAAGGTATTTTTGAGTCATATTGGTCTCTCCATCCGAAAAAATAAATGGTGTGTCATTTATAATACGTGTGCAATGTTTCGTTTAAATTGGAGAATGTGAAGTCGGATTGCTTGTTTCACATATCAAGAATTGCTTCTATAATAAAATCGAATACATTGAAAAATCATTTCTACAAAAAAATTGAAACAACTAAAAATTTGATTTGATTTACGCAAAATTTTATTTACCGGAATCGGGCATTGGTTCAACCAACCGATATTCGTTTATATTTGTGCTCGTCCTAATACAGCTAACATTGAGATAAATCTTCTGTTTCGAGTCCAGTAAGCACCAAACCAAAGCATTGAAAAGATATTCGCAACAGCATCGTTGAGAATTCTATTTCTGTATTTTCATCTGTTAATAACGACATTCCGGTTACAATCATAGTTGACTTTTCGACAATAACTAATCTTGCCATTCCATATCATGTTCACCTGCTACTGGTATAGGCAAACTATTTCTAAATTCACCAAAGACAGGTTTGTGGCTAGGATGGAAGCAACAAACGGCGTTGGAATAGTTCATCGTCTGCCGATAAAAGCTAATATCAATAAAAATACCCCTTCAGCGGTGGAAGTGGTGATGGTGGCGGTGGTAACTGTTTATTTGAATCGCAGCCGGCTATCGAGACAAACAGGAAAATCGCTTCGAGACCAAACAAAGCCTTCGTGGAGGTAGATCCCTAAACATGCTCGATGCCAGACGGCACAAAGGAGTCGAGTAAACACAATGTAGTGTATGTAGGCACGGAAGCACAGCGAACATAAACAAAGCTTTGTACATACCTAATATCGACCGACCGGTGTAGCAGTGTGTGGGTAGAGATTTCCAGAAAACAAAGAATCACTATCAAACTTCCCCTGGTGAATTGTCTTGTTACTGTGGATTTATCCCCTACCTGGGGTGCTCACAACATCGCCAACGTCAACAAACAACTCTGGATGATTAAAGAGCTACTACTTTGCTTCATTTGGAAAGCGTAGTAAACAACAGGCAACTGAAAACGGTAACTCTTCGCATTCCATTAGAAGAGACTTATTTTATTAGCCTTGGGTTTTCGAAAAAAATTGATGACATTTTAAAATACCAAGCGCTTCCATCGATTGAACTGTTCTGAAGTATATTCGGTGGGAGTAATTAAATATTTAAAATGATTGTCAATGTTTTCATTACTTTTATTACATGTTCAAAGAAGGTCGAGTATTGACAATGCTTTGCTGCGAATGAATAATAATATTTTACAAAGCAAATGATCTACGTTTGATGTAAAATTTTTATGGAGCGGTAGTATGGTGTTTTGCAAATAAATCGTTAATTTTTCTTCCACCGATGCTGTTCCTCAAGAACAAATAATACTCCAGAGAAAACACCTATGCTACACACAACAATGCGCTTTTCGCGTGCAAAGGTGACAAATGGACCAACAGACCGACAGACTTGCTCAAATACATTCTCTCATGCAAGCAAGCAAACAAACAAACAAGCAAACTTGCAAACAAATGTGGGGCTGTCCAGCATATGTTTCAGAGTTGTTCGGTGCTGCATCGAAAGAAAGCAAACAATTCACGCTCGGTAGTCGCTATCTTATGGGAAATCGTCCAACCGGCTACAAGCGTAAAAGTAGCCAGCGAACCAGCGCTCCCAGCGCAACACTACATTCAGTCTGCGGGTTGGAGTGGCTCCATTGAATTTCCATGGAAGTAAAATGAGGGTTAATGTGCGAACTGTGATCCTTATGCGTTTTGCTTTTGTCAGTGTCCCACTGGGGCCGGTGGCGAATTCGAGTGTGGGACCGTTGCTTTCGTGCGACAAATTTACGATTTCATATTTTATCTACTTTAAATCTACGGACCGGTACACGGTTACGGTGTCCTGGACACAAGACGACGAGATCTGCAGCAATGCGAAAAACGCTATAATCGAGTATAGCATATGCGGCAAGTAACGCCGCTCCTTGTTCCGACTCGTGGGATAGATTAAAATCGTAAATTAGAGGATATGGCTTCGGGGAGGAGAAATTGCACGGATGATAATTAAGTGTTCTCTCTCACCATCTTTGTCCGCAACGCAACGACATCGGCAGCAAGATGAACTGGCTCTGGTTTGCGCCAGCCGGCTGGCAAGCAGCATTCTGGTTGCAAGAATTATGACTGCTGCAGTAACGGTTTAAGAGCCAATTAATATGGCTTTTCGGGATTTTAAATGTATATTTTCCTTCATAACATTCGACTGTTGAAATATCGAATTGTTCGGTTTCTTGTATGTACATTACTGGAACACATTTGCCAACACAACACAGACAACGTGCTCAAAATACCAGATTATTTGTAGAGCATAAAAGTAATACACAATACAACATAGATAACACTACGCACCACCACCATAATGCAATTTAATAAGCACAGTATTATCATTATAATTCAAGACTTCTTGCGTGGTACTTATTTTATTATTGATCAAGATCAGTAAACTTTGATATCTTAGAACTAACGTAATTGACATGCAATTGACAGAACTAACGTAATTGACATGCATTGAATTGAGAAGAAAAATATTTCGTGGAAAAATATTGAGAAATAAGTCGGTGAAGAGGTATTTTTGAGGACGCTTCTTAAAAACCATGATTTGCTGTGTCTACTGTATTTCTGCGCAGACTAATCAGAAAGCATAATTAGAGTAGATGTTTTTCTAGAGTGAAAATTACGATTTATCACGAAAAATTCCGCCATTTTGTTGCTGTAAAATCTCTCCAAAGTAACAAACAACGAAAAGGAAAACGTTGAGGTCTGGTTTTTTATATGTAGAAAATGTGTGCAAAATTTGAACAAAATTGGTGCAGTAGTTTTTGAACGGACGGACTTTCAAATCCCGCTTTTGAAAAAAACGCGTTTAAATTTTTTGTCTTTAAAAATAAATGCAAACAATTTATTACTCAAGGGAGTCCGAAGGATCTATTATTTTCAAAAATCACATTATAATTTGTTATAATGAAATATTTCATGTATGTTTTGTCAAGTTTTTAAGTCAATCGAAGCAGAAGTGTTGGGCCTGTTTGCCGAGCTCTTACTTCTATGCAGTATGAGATAAGCAAAGGTAAAGGCCCATAACTTGCTGAGTTGTGTTCCGATAGGCTTGAAAATTTCACAGAATATTCTTGAAATGTTTTACTATAAGAAAACACAAAACAAAAAATTAATCATTTTTCAAAAGTGTCTACTACCCTACCCGCCCATTAGGCCGAGGCCGAATGTCATATAGCATTCGATTCATCTCGACGAAACGGGCAAATGTCTCTGTGTGTGTGTTACTTTTCTCTGAGATGGCTGAACCGAATTTCACAAACTTAGATTCACATGAAAGGTCTCATGGTCCCATACGGAATTCCAGAATTTCATCCGGATCCGACATCCAGTTCTGGAGTTATAGGGTAAAGTGACTTCAATGTTGTACACCGCCACTTAAACCGTCTAAAAAAAACCGTAAAAAATCTTCTAAACTGATCTCAAAACTACACAAATCGATATTCATTATCAGTAGGCAACTAAATAAACCGATTCCGGCTATCCTGGTTCCCGGTCTCCGGTTCCGGAAGCACCGGAAATAGTGGTCATATATTCCAAAATGAATCCCCACTCACTTTTCTCAGCGATGGTTTGACCGATTTCCACAAACTTAGATTCACATGAAAGGTCTCACGGTCCCATATGGCATTCCTGAATTTCATTTGAACCCGACTTCTAGTTCCGAAGTTATAGGGAAAAGTGTGTTGAATATTGTACACCGTCACTTCAACCGGCAAAAAAAAACCGTAAAAAAATTCTAAACTGGACTCAAAACCGTTATTCTCACTCTTAGGGTCAAATGAAAAGTCTTATGGTCCTACCAAAAATTACTGCATATTTTTGGATACAACAAAAATTTAAATCGTTGTTTAGAGTACGATGGTAAAATCGTATAAAATCTTCAGAATTTGAATAAAAACTAGTTATTGCTCACGATTTAGATCATTTTCATCATAAAATCATGAATACTTCTCATGAATTTACGCGGAGATAAAATAATTGTTTTAATAATTTTCTAATCAGATTTCTTTCCGTGTAGGAATTAATAAATTGAATTTCAGTAATATGTTAATTGATGATTCAACATACTTACTTCTTTTATGTCGGTTTGCGATTTCCGCTTCCTAATGTATCGGAATGGAACTCACATCTACTTCGCAGAATGATTGAATCAATTCCCGCACACTTAAATTTAAGTCAAGGGTTTATAGTGCCATGGATTGTTATTCACTTTTATCCCGTTTCAATCTCCGGTTCCAGAAATACAAACTGATAATTGTTCGTAAAAGGGCAAATGAAACCGGCTTCGGCTATACCAAAGGTATCGGAAATAGAAGTCAAAAACTTCAAAACGGAATTTACATCGATTGCTCAGAAAAAAATCGAACCGATTTTCACAGATTCTCTTTTGAACTGTCGATTGTACACCACACAGAATTGCGTTGATTTCTGCTTCGAGTACAGTACAGTATCCACCTAGTGAATGAAACAGCACTACAAACAATTTCCTTTACTGAACTCAGTAATATTTTTACCGACTTTTACTCAGCTGAACGTACCGCAATCAGTTCAGTAATTTATGTATTGTCGAACGTTCCGTAAAACTGAAGTTTGTTCGAGCTGTCATTTTTCACTATACTGATCAGTAATTTGTGATGAGGGTTCGGTAATATACTGTTTAGTCAGCACAGGAAGATAACCAAACGTATTCTCAAAAACAACCAATTAGTTCAGTTATTCGTACAGGTCAGTACAGTATGAAATCAATATTGAATATATACTTCAATGTTTGAAATTTGGGAAAACAGACACCAAAACAATTGAAATTCGAATGCATTTTGTTATTTATTTAATATATAAATATTTTTATATAAAATTAAATCCAAACTTCGTCGAAAACATTCTCCAGTTGTTGTAAGCGTTCCTAATCCAAACAGTTTATCTGCAAGGTGGCTTTTACAGTTGAATACTACAAAGCACTGGCACAATCCGAAGTAATACAGAATGTCGCTCTTTACTGGAATTAAGTGATCGAGCCAACAAATAACTCCACCATCACTTTTATACATTACATTTGAAAATCTGGATTTATTTCGGGAAACGGGTCATCAACCTGAAATAAAACAGATTAATTATAAATTTAAACATAATTTATATTTACATTAATATTGATTGCGGATATGTAAAGAGACATGTCGTCCAAGCTTTTCTACATAACCGTAAACTGACTTCCGACAGAAAAAAAACAAGTAATTGCATCTGTTAAGATGAAATGTTGTAGAAAGAATTATATTACTTACTGAATGCATCCAGACATTGAACTTTGTTCAATATTGACTCCAATTTACTCACTTTGCTAAAATTCAATTGAAATACAAAATGGTGTGCTAGGTGTTTGCGTATAATAATTGGATTCGGCATTTTTTAACGAACTATTCGTAAAAAGTTGATAAACTGCTGATCGTTCCGTGCTATTTCTGTCAAATTTACCGAATTATTTCGAAGTGCAAACTGTTCGGTACAAAATTACCATGTTTTCAGTACATGTATTTTAGACAACCGAGTTTCGGGAAAAAATTATGCGGAATACGTCAATTTTTATAAGAATAGCGGACAATTCGGTTCTTTAGATCAAAGTGATGATTTTTTCCGCAAAACTATTACCGAACTGAAAATTCGAAAATAAGTGTGTAGTCTCATTTCACAACAGTAAACACCAACGATCCTCCAACGGAAAACCGTCCGTATAACAAACTATGTGATTATCGAATTGTCGTTTCAAACAATCAGCCAACCATTCGTCACGAAGAGGATACCCCACACTGAATGTTTAGAAAGGAAAACTACACATGATAGTTAAATCACTAGAAGCTAATAAATACTTATCCCAAGTAATCATTAAAAATCACAACCAAATGTGACTAACAGGATATTCTAACATATAGGGTTACTGTGCCATGCCTTGTGACCTTCAGCTGGTATGCGCACAATGTGGTAAAACAAGTTGGGGCAAACAGTTGTGGGGCCAACATGGTTGGAAAATGGTCGTTAAATGGTGAGATAACTAAGTCGTCACAAGTTCCTATCTCATGTCTCCCCGTGTGTCTATGATTACATTTGGTCAATAGAACGGCGTCGACCGGGTGCTATCGCCTTCTGCGTTAGTAGCAGAATGAGAGGGTGCGAAATGGCTTATAAGTTAAATCCCACCCTAAAGTTTATCATAGTATATTGAAACATATAATTCTGTTGTATATTACATCTTATATTATATATTAAATTAAATTATATGGCATTATATTATATTGTAATATTATTATTACTATTATTATTATTATTATTATTATCATTATTATTATTATTATTATTATTATTATTATTATTATTATTATTATTATTATTATTATTATTATTATTATTATTATTATTATTATTATTATTATTATTATTATTATTATTATTATTATTATTATTATTATTATTATTATTATTGAAAAAAAATTATTATATTTCCTGCAGTACTGCGACGAAAGATGAGCATAACTGCTGCGACATTAACTCTTATATTGTATGTTATGTTATATTATATTGTGTGGTATTATACTGCATTGCATTATATCATATTATATGTATTATATTATATAACAATATGTTCATTATATTTCATTATGTTATAGTGTACCTTAATATATTATATTATATTATGTTATGTTATATTATATTAGATTTTATTATATTTCATTATGTTACCATATTATATTACATTCTGTCTACCCGTATACACTGGTAATGTCTTGAACTGATAATGGCTTCACACATACATACATAGATACATACATACATACAATAATCACATACCAATTGGAATAAACCGATTAAATTTACATTTAAGCATGTAAGAATGAATCTATTGTATTGTTAGCTTCATAGCTAGTTTAGCTGAAGTTGACATCGAATCAGACACAAAACTTATTTTATGGACGGACCCTGATCGAATTATAGTCGATTACGTATGAAAATCAAACGTGTAAAACGCTGATTACGTATGAAAATCAACTGGATACATATCAGTTTTGTGAACAACCTGCACACTACGGCAAACCTTGCACAGAAACTGCGAAAAAAACATCTTCAAACAAAAACAAGGACAACCGCTCAACAACGGAAACTAGTGAGCGCAGTACTTTTGTTTCACCATTGAATCAACCAGCAACTGCAATGAATGTACAAGGCGCGTCTACAGCAACCAATAACAAGCCAAAGATTATGAATTACAAGGAACATAGAGAAAAAACGGACACCAACAACGATACCACCCATGCGGCAATGGATGCCCCTCAATCATTGCAAGATAAAAATGGAAGCACCTCTCCCCCTAGAAAAAGGGTGACAACGAGATCCAATGGCAAAAAAAAATATTTTATCTAATAAAAACATGGCTCAATCGGCCACGTGAAGCTTGTACGCAAATTGGCCTGAATAAAAAAAATATTATTAAAAAAATAAATTAATTGTCCGTCTTTCAGTTTTTATTTTTAATATACATCTTAATACATTTCAACAAGTCGAAAATTATCGATTCAAACTTGCTGGTGATAATCGGAAGCTCAAATGAGAACCGCCATCCGCTATTTATAATTCTAACCGGAGAGAATTTTGGTTATTGAGTTGATGTCCATGTCTTTTCATTCTAACTTTCTCACTACCAACAGTGAAAACAATGAAGCAGGTCGACTACTTGGCACACTATTCAATTGACGATGAATTCTGGGAGCTTCATTTGAATATGGCATAAAAGTCAAATGGATATGCTGACAGTCAATGGGCATAATTTTCATCTTCATCTAATAATATTCGATTGATATGAAGTCTTACTGCACTACCTGTGATAATGATAATAAAAGAAAAGCACCATCGATGTTTTTCCGGAGTTACTTTTCGCCAAGCTCTTTAAATATATCCTATCGAAAAATTAAAAGTAATAATTTACATTCAAATATATTCATACCCTATTTTGAGTAACACTAGAGAAACATAATCCTCATCCAGAAAACTTGTACAATGAAGGTATTCCATTGTCGGCTGGGATTGATAACTTTTCGCCATATGGGTCGTGACACATACAGCAGAACAATACAAGCTTTGCTTCATGCCGTAGTCAAAATTAACTTTTATTTGCTACACGTTTATGCTGAAGAATTATTTGTGCTACTATTGATCAGAGTAATGTACACTTCCTCTTCATCACATATTATTTAAATCTAGTAGGCACCAAATATAATGGTTTATAAACACCTATAGCGAGCCATGAAAGACTTCCTTGTGATACATTGAAACATTGGGTTTATACCACTGGGACAGTGAACATAGTGAACATAACGGTGAACATTATTTTTCTTGCGTCAACTTTTTTTAAAAAGGAAAATTTTTAAATGCAAGTTTTTACCAACTGGAAAATGGTCGTTAAATGGTGAGATAACTAAGTCCTCACAAGATCCTATCTCATGTCTCCCCGTGTGTCTATGATGACATTTGGTCGATAAAACGGCGTCGACCGGGTGCTATCGCCTTCTGCGTTAGTAGCAGAATGAGCGGGTGCGAAATGGCTTATAAGTTAAATCCCACCCTAAAGTACAATGTTTATCATAGTATATTGAAACATATAATTCTGTTGTTTATTACATCTTTTATTGTATATTAAATTGAATTATATTGCATTATATTATATTGTAATATTATTATTACTATTATTATTATTATTATTATTATTATTATTATTATTATTATTATTATTATTATTATTATTATTATTATTATTATTATTATTATTATTATTATTATTATTATTATTATTATTATTATTATTATTATTATTATTATTATTATTATTATTATTATTATTATTATTATTATTATTATTATTATTATTATTATTATTATTATTATTATTATTATTATTATTATTATTATTATTATTATTATTATTATTATTATTATTATTATTATTATTGAAAGAAAAATATTATATTTCCTGCAGTACTGCGACGAAAGATGAGCATAACTTACGCTGCGACATTAACTGTTATATTGTATGTTATGTTATATTATGTTGTGTGGTATTATACTGCATTGCATTATATCATATTATATGTATTATATTATATTACAATATGTTCATTATATTTCATTATGTTATAGTGTACCTTAATATATTATATTATATTATGTTATGTTATATTATTTAATATTATATTGTTTCATGTTATGTAATATTATATTAGATTTTATTATATTTATTATGTTACCATATTATATTACATTCTGTCTACAATAATCACATACCAATTGGAATAAATCGATTAAATTTACGTCTTTTTTTTTTTTTTTATTTAAAAGATGTTTTTTATTCAGGCCTATTTGCGTACAAGCTTTACGTGGCCGAATTAGCCGATTTTTTAAATAAAGAATTTTTTGAAGTGGATCTCGTTGTCACTCTTTTTCTAGGAGGAGAAGAGCTTCCATTTCCCTCCTGCGAGGGTTGAGGGGCACTTTGTTCGTGGCTCGTCTCGTCCTCCATTGCCGCATCGGTGGTTTGGTTGTTGGTTTCCGTCTTCTTTTCGTTTTCCTTGTTGTTCGCAGTCTTGAGCTCGTTGCTAGTTGCTGTAGGAGCGCCTTGTTGTACATTGGTTGCAGTTGTTGGTTGATTTGATGGTGAAACAGGAGTACTACGCTCACTAGTTTTCGTTGTTGAACGGTTGACCTTGTCTTTGGTTGAAGATGTTCTTTTCGCAGTTTCAGTGCAAGGTTTACCGTAGTGTGCAGGTTGTTCACAAAACTGACATGTAACCAGCTGATTTTCATAGGTAATCAGCGTTTTACACGGATGTGTCCCACCTTGACCACAAATGATGTATGATGGAATTGCCTTACGTAGTTGCATACGTACCACTCGCACGCCATTCCGGATGCCGGGGAAAAAATTTCGCCATACTTCTCTTTCGATGGAAAGAACTTCACCGTACTGCGACATGATTTCCCGAACGCACTGATCGCTGCTCTGCGGGGGAAGGTCATGCACACGTACTTGTATGGCATTGTCCACCATGTGCACAGGAATTTTGTATTTAATGTTGTCACACTCAACGCTGTGCACCTCGTTGTTAACTGAAGCGAATGCAATTGCATCGCTTTCGCGTTTAAACATAATGTACACACAGTTAGACGCCTTGTTGAATTGAATCTCAGTTACATTATTAGCGTCTAGATGCATTCGTTCTTTAAGTAAGATTTCAATTTCATTTGCTGCTGGTCTAACTTTGCAACGCTTGAAATCTATACAAATCGAATTTGGTCTTGTTGGCCAAGTTTCAGGCTTTGTTAAATCGTATTTGCCCATTTCGCACACTCTATTGTTCACTACACTGTATTGTCTTTGTTTCTATCGTCTCGACCGTAAGCAATTGTCGACTGCGTCTGATGCGATGCGAGCACGAACTGAAATTTACGTCTTTATAGATGCTCATAAAAAAGCGCCGCAAATTTCTCAAATGTACTATTCAAAGCATGTAAGAATGAATCTATTGTATTGTTAGCTTCATAGCTAGTTTAGCTGAAGTTGACAACGAATCAGACACAAAACTTATTTTATGGACGGACACTGATCGAATTATAGTCAATAGTCGGAAAAGGTAGCTAATGTCAATTGCTTGAATGAACACACATGCGATGCAAACAAATTATTTAACAAAAAAATTGATCGGTATTGAAATAAATATACTTTCATACTTTCGACTGATAATGAATTCAAAATTGTATCAACAACACTAAACGGAGCCTTTCCAAGATTGCTGTTTTCAGAAAATACTCTCCAAGATCTGTGTTTTCGGATGATCATACAAGCTTCATAATTAGATTAATTTATTCATGAATGCACGAATAAACTGCTAGAGACATGACACAATGTCTAAGGAAGGTCCCCAGTAGGTCACAGCTTCAAGCGAAAAGCCAGAACAAACTTCGTACTAATATTTCAGAATGAGAATAGTCCTACTCAATCCGTCTTTACTCGTCTGCTTCAAGCACTGCAACATTGGCAGATAAGAAAGGCGAAAGCTTCCTTCCCAGACAAACAGCACTCCAGAAAGCCAGTGTACCAAAACGTTTAAGCTTCATTACGAACGTTTAATGAAAATTCATAGTTTATTAAGTCGGATGTTGCAATTTTTTATAGAAATGTCACTATTCTGAAGTTAGATGAGCTAATTTTATATCATTTACGGTCCCACAAGGGTTTGCGTCACGATCTCAATGGTTCAACAATGGCCTAAATAACTGTTATCTCAAGCTTTACTGCTCTACATACATTCTGCCTCTTTTATGGGAAAAGGTCAAGCATTCCACAAAGCCATTACGGTCTACCACGTGTGAACAATGAGCCGAATACACATACCCGGAAAATCGATCACAATTTGAACAAAAAAATTGAATGCCTATACCCGAGCACCGAGTTCGCTTCATCGTCATCGATTTTGACAAAAATCTTCTACAGTTCCGCCTATGCCGTCCCGAACCACATGCAGAAGGCAAATAGAGCTGTAACGGAAGCCAGCAGGAACAAAATAGGTACCAAGCAAGGGTTTCTGCATGCCAGTCACGAGCCTGTAGCTAACTATTCAGTCTAGGATCGTTGTAAATATAGTGTATCTTTTTTTCTACTATCCACCGGGACTGAAGAATGTGCCAAACCTCACCGCACTCGTGATGATGTCGTTTTGCAGCGATGCTGCGACATATACAATTCAAAACAAACTGTTCTGCACTGACAAGTCGTAGACGAACCCTAAAGAAAAACAAATTGAGAAATGTGTGCTTCACACAAAACGATTTTATTAAGCAAAACTCCTAAATGATAATTGAATATGTTCAATTTGCTCTCTTCACAATCTCGCTCGGCCTTTTCACTACCGGGGCAGCCATGGTCATCAAATGGCTACCAAGATTGATTCAGTGACGGCTGTCAAGTCCAATTTGGCAAAACATAGTCGCCTGTGTCTTAGTTAGCCGAACGTTTTCATCTTTTCACCTTCGCTGTAAATATCAAAGATTTCGATGTGGAAAAATCGTGTTGGATACGTTTGTATCGTTTGAGGTGTATGTCTGGCAGCGGTGAGACAGTCGGTCACCAGAATGGCTGCTAGACATATTTTGCCCTTTGACCGCTGCCAGCGTTAAGTCAGCCATCTGGCAGCCATGCCCATGCGGGATCTAGTGACTATCTGTTAAGGTTGCTTTGTTTTTTACTCTGTGATAGTTCCAAGCCACGAATTTGAGCACATTCCGGAAATCTACGAAAATTAGTCAAACATCTTTTCAACGTAGCTATCTTAGTAAAAACTGTGGGAAGCAGGTGTTTACTCCCGGTGAGACTCTTTACGTTTGAACTCATCGTTTTGCGTTAATTCGTGCGGATCATGCAGTGATATCAAAGATAATAAAGACATGTATGTGCTTACAAATATTTAAAAAAAAATTTGGTTCGTTCCCGGTACTTTCTAAAATGACCACACTCACCTCTTGGTGGAGCGCATTGCATTGATATTGCATCGTTATCATTTCGACCAAAGTGTGCCATAAAATCTCAATGTATACAAATGAGCTAACGAATCGAAAGGGTTCTCATGATTTGACATTTGCATTATGAATTTGATGATGGGAACTCAGCAGTGCAACCAATTTATCACCATTGGTACAGTTACCAGCAAGCTATCGTGCTGTACAGTCGATATTTATCGTACGTGCTATATTTGAAAGTTTACTGACGAACAGTATCAAAAGGTTTATTTGTCGCTTTTGTTAAAGCGCAACGGTTTTCGCGTGTAGAATGCGGGAAAATACGTTCCGTGTGGATTACTCACAGTTTCCGAAGCACCTTTCCCACGATGTAATTCTTAAATTCATCGGGAAGGAACTCGGTCTATTGCGTGAAAACGTCCTTCAAATCCAGCCAAGTAAGAGGCTAGGTTGTACTTTTGTAAAGGTCAACAGCCTCACCGTAGCCGAGGAAATCGTAAAGCAACACGACAACAAGCATGAATTCACGATCGACGGGAAAGTATACAAGCTACGTATAACGATGGAAGACGGAGCAGTAGAAGTGCAAATCTTCGATCTTCCCGAGGATGTCACCAACGAACATGTGGCTTCGTTCCTTTCCGACTACGGTGAAGTTCTCAGTGTTCGTGACCTATTATGGGACAGTCGATATGGTATTTTTGAAGGAGTAAGTACAGGAGTTCGCATCGCTAGAATGGTCGTAAAGACGAACATTCCCTCTCTCGTTACAATCCAGGGAGAAGATACAGCTCTAGGTTATAAGGGTCAGCGTCAAACATGTTTACATTGTCGTGAGTTTGCACACATTGGTATTCCATGTGTGCAAAATAAAAAATTGCTTGTTCAAAAGCTCACTGCAGACTTATCATACGCAAACGTCACGAAAAGATCGGTACTGCAAAAAGGAACTGTAAAACCGAACACAATCCAGACAAAAACAGCATCTGCTCATAAACCCATGGTATCAAAACCCCCCACACGAGATCTTGCCATGCTTCTCGGGCAGTCTCTACTTAAGTCCCGAAATTCTATCGAGACACGTTCTGTTACTGCACAACACAAAAACACGATGGCTCCCCCAACGGCGCCAGTTCCATCTCTGCAAAAGTCATCTAACGCTTACAACGAAAACCTCTCTCCGTCTCCGATGACTTCTAGTAACCACAACGCACAGCAAAAAGGTGATGGCAATGAGACAGATAGCTCTCAAGCTTCGACATCAAGCCGGCGCTCACGAAGACAACCACCTGGAAAAAAGATGCGAACCACCGACGAGAACGCTACCACCAGTGACGCAACACAGCCAAATTCTGATGAAGAAATGCAATAATGGCAGATTTCGTTAGTAGCAATATTGGAACCATAAACATCAACACGATCACGAACACTACAAAAATCAACGCTCTTCACACATTCGTGCGCTCGATGGATTTGGACATCGTATTCCTACAAGAGGTAGAGAATGAACAGCTGTCCATACCGGGCTATAACGTAGTCTGTAACATTGACCACACGAGGAGAGGAACCGCTATTGCTCTCAAAAGTCATATAAAATTCTCGCACATTGAAAAAAGTCTAGATGGGAGACTTCTCGCTTTACGTGTTAATAACATCACACTGTGTAACGTGTACGCCCCGTCGGGTGCTTCCCGTCGTGGGGAACGAGAGAGATTCTTCAACACAACGCTTGCCTACTACCTACGTCACCACACTGCACACATTATTCTCGGAGGCGACTTCAACTGCGTGATACGCCAAGGTGATTCAACTGGAAATAACCATAGTCCCATTCTTCAAACTACCGTTCAGCAGATGCATCTTCGTGATGTATGGCAACTCCTACATCCGCGTGATAATGGTTACACATATATTACTCACAATTCTTCATCAAGACTAGATCGTCTTTATATCAGCGCTAGCCTTCAAGAGCACTTGAGAACAACAACCACCCACGTTTGCTGTTTTTCTGATCACAAGGCTGTCACTGCGAGAATTTGCCTTCCGTTACCCGACAAAGTTCACGGACGAGGATTTTGGTCCCTCCGTCCACATCTTCTGACTACTGATTCAATCGATGAATTTCAAATACAGTGGCAATTTTGGACTCGTCAGCGTCGCAATTTTTCTTCTTGGATGGAGTGGTGGCTTATGTGCGCCAAGCCAAAGATTAAGTCCTTCTTCCGTTGGAAATCGAAAATTGCATTTCAAAATTTCTACAGTGAACAGCAACGCCTCTACGGATTGTTAAGACAGGCTTACGACGGTTATCAAAGCAACAACTCCTTACTTACCACAATCAACAGGCTGAAGGCAGAAATGCTATCGCATCAACGACGTTTTTCAGAGATTTTTATCAGAATAAATGAAACGTACGTAGCGGGAGAACCAATATCCACTTACCAGTTAGGAGAGCGAGTAAGGCGAAAAACAACGATCGAGTACATAAAGAACGAAAGAGATGAAATAATAAACAATTCAACCTCCATTCAAAACCATATAGTACACCATTTCACCGAACTGTACGCGCGCAGCCATGTCGATGAAATCGAAAATGATAGTCCGTTCCAATGCGATAGAGTCATTCCCGATCAGGATCCAGAAAACGAAGCTATCATGGAAGCGATCACTACGTCTGAAATTTTTACTGCAATACGCACAAGTGCATCCCGAAAATCGCCCGGTCCGGATGGTTTGCCAAAGGAGTTCTTCCTGCGAACATTCGACATCATTCACCGCGAGCTAAACCTGATATTAAACGAGGCTATTCGTTCAAACTTTCCTGAACAATTCGTCGATGGAGTGATCGTGCTGGTGAAAAAACGAGGGGCGGGGGACACAGCAAACGCTTACAGGCCTATAAGTCTAATAAACTACGACTACAAAATTCTATCCCGGATTTTAAAGCAGCGCATCGAGAGAGTGCTTCGATCTCACATGGTGCTGGCCGACTCACAAAAATGTGCAAACTCTAACAAAAACATTTTTCAGGCCACCCTTGCCTTGAAAAATAGAATCGCACGTCTGAAATCAAACAAAACAAGAGGAAAACTAGTGTCATTCGATCTTGATCACGCATTTGATAGAGTGAATCATAATTTTCTTTTCCACACCATGCGTTCAATGGGATTTAGCAGTACTTTGGTTGAGTTGCTAACTCATATAACAGCATCATCATCATCACGTTTATTAATAAACGGACACATTTCTTCTCCCTTTCCGATTCAACGTTCGGTCAGACAAGGCGACCCTTTGTCAATGCTATTGTTTACAATTTATTTGAATCCACTTCTGCAAAGACTAGAACAATCAGCTGGAATAGATTTGATTGTTGCATACGCAGATGATATCAGTGTAATAGTTAGCAGTGTAGGGCAGTTGAACCATATGAGAACCTTGTTTGGGCAATTTGAACGTGTAGCAGGAGCTCGCTTAAATGAAGCAAAAACAACGGCAATCGATGTTGGTGATACAGAAAATCCTATCACAGTACCGTGGCTTCGTACAGAAACCAACGTAAAAGTTCTTGGAATCATTTTCACGAGCTCTGTTCGGTCCATGACGTCACTGAACTGGGACAGTATCGTAACAAATTTTTCTCGACAAATATGGATGCATTCTTTGAGAAATCTAGTTCTACACCAAAAAGTGACTTTACTGAATACTTTCGTATCTTCGAGAATGTGGTACATGGCAGCAAATCTGTATCCATCAAATGCGCATGTAGCTAAACTGACTGCTACCATGCGGTCTTATTTATTCCGTGGTGAGTGTGTGACAGTACCAATGCATCAACTTGCGCGCTGTAAGAAGAATGGAGGACTGAAGCTTCATTTACCAGCAATGAAATGCAAGGCACTTCTAATTAATCGGCACCTTCAAGAGATCGAAGCCCTTCCGTACTACAGTTCCTTCCTAAACCAAACAATCCCGATCAAATTCTTTGACCCAAACTCCGTGTCTAAAAATTATCCTCGAAAATATATCCAGTTTACCCCCCCAAATTCGACAACACCCTTCATCCGATAAAATTCATCAATTTTATATTGAACAAACAGAACGCGCCAAAATTGAAACGGCGTGTCCTGGAGCAAACTGGAAACGCATATGGAATAATATATCGTCCAACGCACTTTCACCTGTGCAGAGCAGTACTCTATACATGTGGGTTAATCAAAAAATTCCACACAGGCGTTTACTTCACATTATGAGAAGGGCGGATGGCGGCAACTGCTTACACTGTACTGAGCCGGTTGAAACTATTCAACACAAATTCTTCGAGTGTCTTCGAGTGCGGGAGGCGCTCGCTCTGTTGAAACGGAAACTCTGCGAAGTGACACACGGCTGGCATGTGGAAAATAATGAAATACTACGACCCTCGCTGGACCGTATTCATGTATCGATGAGAACAACTATTTTGAAACTATTATATTGTTATATTTCATTCATTAAAGATAATCAAGATGTTAGGCTTGATGTAAATAGATTAGAATTTATTATACAAACAGAACTTGAAATCAATGAATAATTTTAACGCACAAAAAATTGACAAATAAACGTACTTAAAAAAAAAAAAAATTGGTGCCAGTTTCACGAAGGACCGTAGACGTGCACCAAAAACAGGTCGTGACTGTCATGTCTGGAAATTCGTTTGTGGTGATACCACGATCTTATAATGATGATAGCCAACGAAAGCAATGTCCATTAGATTATAATCGAAAATTGCCTGGCAATATAGTTCAGTAGTTGTGCCTTACAACGACATCATCTCAAATGGCAGGTTGCCACCCAGAAAGAAGAAGAAGAAATAGAGTAGGTGCCAAAAAATAAGGTAATTTGAAAATACTGACAATATATAAATTTTAAAAACGACTTTCACGAAAATCATTACAAAAGTCAACATGGATTAAATCATTACAAAAGTCAACATTAAATCATTACAAAAGTCAACATGGAAAATGAGCTTATATCAACCAATTCTCATCACTTCTACTGGAATCATTCAAACTTAAGATCCTCAGCCATATTTCAATGAAATACTCATATTCTCGAAGAATATATAGTAATACATTTAGTTAGATACATCACAATGTTTTCTTGAGGCGGGCATATTATATCACTTCTCCCTACTATCCTTATTTGATACATTTGATACATATATTCCGGGCTACTTCCAAATTTTCGGGTGACCACAGATTTAACACATGGATCAATAAGTCCCGAGACTAACAATGGAAACAACATTTTTTTTACGATTTTTTTTTTATTCATCAACATAATCACCTTTTAGGGTGATACAATGGTTCCAACGGTTTTCCAATTTTTCAACACCATGTTTATAAAAAAATTTATCTTCCAAATAAGCTTCAGTTTCAGCGATGACCTCCTCATTTGAGCCAAATCTTTTTCCCTGGAGCATTTTTTTAAGATCAGCAAAGAGCCAGTAGTTACTGGGGGCTAAATCTGGCGAGTATGGGGGGTGGGGAAGCAGATCAAAGCCCAATTCGTTCAATTTCGCCATTGTTTTCATCGACTTGTGGCAGGGTGCATTGTCTTGATGAAAAAGGATTTTTTTTCTCTGCATGTGCGGTCGTTTTTTTGCGATTTCCTCCTTCAAACGCACCAGTAAGTCAATATAATAATCACTGTTGATCGATTTACCCTTTTCGAGGTAGTCAATGAAAATCACGCCATGCGTATCCCAAAAAACTGATGCCATGACTATGCCAGCTGACTCCTGCGTTTTCGGACGCGTTTTCGGACGGCTTTCGCTAGATGTGCGCCACTCAGATGACTGCCGCTTCGACTCTGGAGTGTAGTGATATATCCATGTTTCGTCCATGGTCACGTAACGACGCAAGAAATCTTTTTTGTTGCGAGTAAATAGCGATAAACTGCTTTCTGAATCATAGACTCGTTGCTGTTTTTGTTCCATCGAAAGCAATCGCGGCACCCACTTGGAAAAAACATTTTTCATGCTCAATTTTTCATGAAGGATAGTAAATACACTTCCATGTGATATCTGTGTCATCTCAGCAATCTCACGGAGCTTCACTTTACGATCTTTCATTATAATTTTTGTCACTTCACTCACATTTTCCGGCGTAACGGCCGAGCGTTCCGCGTCATTTGTGTCGGTACGACCACGTTTAAACTCGGCGAACCACCGACAAATCGTTGCTTTTGATGGACAAGAGTCCGGATAACATTTTTCAATCCATTGTTTCGCTTGCACGGTGTTTTACCCATTAAAAAACAATGTTTTATCAAAACACTAAACTCGGTTTTTTTTTCCATTTTTTAAACAAACTACAAAACGACTTTACTCCAACCTCGATAACTCAGCTGTTTCTGGTCGGATCGACTTAAAATTTTGACCCGTTTCAAGCAAAGGTTAGTACTCTAGAAAGACGTGGTTACTGGTTTACTACGAGCGCCATCATCTAAGCTCTTCAAAATCAGTACACACTTTTGACCGCCTTTTTTCAGCTTCGGACCACTGCCGCTTAGTTCCAAATGACACTGAAACAAAACACTTTGTCTGTGACTGTAACGAAATTAGGGTGAAATTACAGACAATATATAATCCGTAACTTTAACTTACCTTTTTGTTGTTGTATCACGAGGTGAATTCACACTGACGCTCAAACCTTTAGAGCACTTCTATAACTGCAAACTCGAAAATGCGGAAACTCTCCCAGAGCGACATATCACCCCACTTTACCCTATGATAAAAATAAATAACAGTCTCTTAATGTCAATTGGAATAAGCTATTTTTTCAGCTGTTCTAGCCACGAATCCTGGCCAAACTTTTATATTATCAAGACTCCATCACAACTGCCAAATAACCAGAAATATGTAAGTAGAACCTTGGTGTCACTTTAACTGGTCCGGTCGTCCGGTGTGTAATTTGAATAAAAATTTTTACCTTCCACAGTAACTCGTTCGCATCGCATCGCCTCGAAAAAACAGTCCTGCACACCAACGACTTTGGCAACCGTTTGCGACAGTCATCGATCGTTATATGCAGAGTTGAAACTACACCGACAGAAAATAGAAAATCCCTCTACAGCAAAGTGCCCACAAAATTCCACACAGAAAATCTAGCCAAGAGCCACTCCATTGTTGTGCTGACACAAGCCTGTTTCGCCATTCTTCACACGCCAAAACAGAAAAATACAAGCCTAGTTTGAAAGAAAAAGAAAGAGTGAACACGATGGAGCTGGAAGCCAGGAGAATTGAAGCAAATCCTCGACTTTTTTGCTTCTTCTATAAGCTCAATAAATCTCCTGTTATTCATCCCAAGCAAGGCGTAACGCACATTCCATTAGATGCTGTCGTGTGATCCATGTTTTTCTCGCCATCGCTGGTACCACTCGAATGTTACGCGTGTTGCTTTTTCCATCGGCAATAACCGAGACGACTCCGCTCATGCTCCGGAATATGAGATAGCAAATTCGGTTATGTTTTTCCTTTAATTCACAACAAAAACGAACACGGGTCTAACGACAAGCACACACACGCACGTAACCGAAAGTTTTCAGAAGTTAAGCTCATTCATTGCTCCTGCTTCCTGATAATTGCCGTTAACAAGGTATACGAAGAAGTAGACAGAATTTTCAATTTAAGGAGATCTATATATTGGATAAGTTATCCTAAGTGCAGATTGGAAGCAAGTTCAAATTTGTCACCAATTTTCATTCCGTGAACACTGACATAGCTTGCAACCAGTTGCGTATCTAAGGGGGGGAGGCTTGCAACCAGTTGCGTATATAAGGGCCCCGGGTGCAACGTTTTTAGGGGGCGGCAAACCAATCTATGGGGCCTTTTTTTGCTCGTCCAAGTCATTTTTCCGGAGATAGAGTTCAACATTTTTTTCCTCACTAAACCAACGATGGGGGGCGGCAAATCTTGTTTTGCCCCGGGCGCCAAATTTTCTCGGTACGACACTGCTTGCAACCAAGCAACAGAAAAGTGATCCAAAATAAATATGCATACGGTATTGCTTTTGACACGTCACACAGTTCAATGATGATTATAAATACTTCCGCTGGGACAGATCAAGTAATCTACCGTGACTGGCTCTGACATACCCAGAAGTACTTCCGTACTAAAACTACCATCTGCGTTCACATGGTCGAAGGTCACCTTCGGTAAATATTGTTCACTTTCAGAAAAAATAAATTATGAACTAAATAGGGTTATTGTACCAACAGCCGGCTCAGAGTTAACACGTTGTTCTACGGATTACACGATGAATCCAAACAATCACAAAATTTTAATATTGCAATTGTTGTTTCTTGTCTTGGTTACTTCCTCTTGAACAGTTATTGATTACCCCATCATGGCTGTTGTTATTTTTCCGCCTAATCATAAGATAGTTGTTTAACTTACAGCTTCCGTATGCTGTCAATTCTCGATTGATATTTAAAGAAATCCTATGAACCATATTACTAAAAATGAAACTATTCGGACTGTGGGACACGTTAGTCTTAAGATTTTATAAAAATGTTGCGTATTATTTTTATAAAATTATTGATATAAACAAAACGAGCCAATTTTGTATGGGGTTATGCACCGTATAAACAGAAAAGTCTTAATAACGGAAAACCGCATAAAATATCCGCATCAAATAATCGCATAATCAAAAGACAAAACTCCGTTTGCTTACACTTTTTTCACGTTATCTCATTTTATGTACCTCTTTTTACGAGCCAAAGAAATACAATTTTACTCAAGTTCAAAATTCGAACTTTTACTCTGGTCTTCCAATCAAAAACATTTGATTTTGTCATTATTCTTAAACCTCCAAGGTTTGCTCGAAGTAAAATTTCGTATAAATTATTGAGTTTCTCCACACAAAACAGATTTAAGAAGAATGCATGGTAGTTTACTCTTCCAAATCTATTCACAATTCATCGCGCGTTCCTTAGGATTGAAGTAAAGTGAAGTTACTTTACCATTTTAGAGTATGATTCAAAGTTTCGTAGGTCACCAAACACAAAAAATAGTGCTTCAAATCACTTCGTAGAATATAGGAAAAGCCGGTTGCGCAGCTTGAAACGGAATTCGATTCGACAGTGCCACCGCTAGCGTATAACAAATGTGCTACGTAACGCCTAATGCTATCATGAATATTGTTACAAACAGCATTAAAGCTAGGTGGTTTTCAACATTTTATCTTAAGAAAGCTATAGCGCTCGATGGTAAATAATCGTTAGAACAGTTTCTGAAACTAATGGTTTTGTGTATCCGATGCATAATAATTACCAACAAATGTGAGACATATTCGCTCAGTTAGAGCCGTTTCGCCATAAAACTTTATAATCATATGGAATAGGTTTTATTTGCACATCTAGTTTCCAATAAATCTGTTTCTCATTTTCCACGGACAGGGATACTCTCTGAATACAGGGATACTTCTCCGAAAACTATACTATTTGTTATCCCATTCTGACTATTAAATTTTCAATAGCCAAATATTCTCAATAATTCCAAGTAGTATACGAGTTAGTATAAGAGGAACCGTTTCCTAGATTACAAACGATAGGCGCAATCTCGTGAATAGTTGATGCACTTAATTTTTTATCAAACAATTTTGTGGGTGTAGATTTTGGCTCATCACATCCTTCTTGATATAAGAAAACCGAAAAGCTTCGACAATGTTGAAATCTTCAAAACAAGGGATGATTCTGATCTGCCTATTCCGATGTGCATTTTAGTAGCTCGTTGATCGCTGCTCATCGAATCTGACCCACTGTTATAATAATCCCAATGTTCCGAATGCTTGAAATCAAGAATGCCGTGTTCGACAATAAGCCATTGATACTTTGAACAATAACAAACCTTGTTCCTAAACTGCTTCATCAATTTCCATTTCTTTTTATTTAGCTTTAGAAAATCTTGACACAGGTACACTAGGCCAACATGAAAAGCAAATCTTTTGATGAAATACTTACCAACCTGTGAATGCTTCGGCTTCCCGCTGCAATGTGCTACTCGGGTATGTTCCTTCGCCACTTTCCGGAAGAAAAAAGAAACCAACTAACACGTAGCGATCGTACTTTCACTAGGTTTTCAAGAATTTTTCATCTACTATTGCTCATCCAGTTACTTTCTTGTTACAACTTTCATCACCCACGTTTCTTGTCAGCCAGTTCCGATGGAACGTCAAGGCAACACATCGCTCGACACACGACCCGGAGACACACTCCCACGATTTTTTTACTTTGCGTGAACCATCGCTAGCAGCCACGTATTTCGCTTCCGGATGTGCTCTGTACTGCCTGCACCGGCAGAGAAGTTTTTATCAAACTGAATTTAATTTCGTATGAATGTTAATTTCTATGCTACAGCCGGCAGCAAAGCGGCAAAACCACTCCACTCACGATGTGCTGATTTCAGTCAGGCTGTTGCTGTTCGTTCAAGAAAACCTGCCGCAAGCCACTTCCTACCGATCTTAGACTCAGCACGAACGGCTGAACCGGTCGCTGTGCTGGAAGGTTATTTGTTGCCAGATACGTAAACACACACTTTGACAGCCACACCGTAGTCGACAAGCTAGCTCGTGGAAACACAACTTCGAAAATTAAACCGTGCACGGAATAATTTAATTTTCACCGACCCAAACCAAAACACAACCCCCCCTGTCCGTATACCGTTGTGTGATTTCTGTTTCCGGCGAGTCTATCTCGATTTTCTAACTTATTTATATTTTATTGTTTGCTTTTCTCGGTCAACCAGAAAGGGAAACCTTCACACTTCTCGATTTTCCAGAGGGGTTTCACGTCCTTCGGTAAACTTGGCGTCCGCCGGACTTTTTGTATAATGTAGAACCTGATGTCTTCCGTTAGAGAGTATTAATCACGATTACCTGGATAAGTCAATTTTCTTAACCCGTAGTTTTGCGATTTTATTTCTCACGTAGACGGATAAAACATTTCCATGTGTAAATTTCGTTTATCTCAGTCAAAATATTGAAAAAGGTTTAGACTATCCACCACGGAATTAACTGGAACCAAAGCCAACCGCGTGATACAAATGCTATTAAAGGATACAATCAAGTGGGGAATGTCACATTTCGGTAGCACCGGAAATTAATCTTTGTCTATTTAGATGATTTCTCCTCACCCTTGGCGGAAACCGATTCAAAATAAAATCAATTCTCCACCTTTCAGTTAAATAAACGCTTGTTGTCGTCTTCGTCGTCAATCACGTTTCATCTTACGATGGCCCATAAGGCGTCAACAGACTGGCAGCAGACCGTCGAACTCCCAAATGATTTCGGTTATTGAAAAACACGCGAAATGCTATAATCGCCGTATAACGTCCCCAGCACGTCTAGACGGAACCGAATCTGCAACAGAACTGTGTGTTCTGATTCGCGAGATAGTGCAGATGTACACCACTGGAACCAAATTTCGGGGCTCTAGAAAATTGCACACAACCCAACCGGATCGGGACCACTGCAAGCCATCCCCATTCACTTTTCCTGGCGCAGCACGCTTGCAATTTGTGTATCCCTATTCTCTCCGATTGAATAATAAAAACAAGGCAAGCTTCTACCCGTATCTCTCGTGCTCTGGAGCTTCGCATGCAATTCTCCGGCATTCTCATGAAGAGAGAAAGCCATGATACCGGCTCATTTCAACCACCCACCGGAAAAAAGTGTTGTCAGAAATGCATTCGGTACGTGCGAGTATCTCGCAGGATGCAGTACTTATTTCACAATTATTTTTAGTCAACTGCTGAAAATTCGAATTTTGAGTTTTTTTATTTTTCTCTTACAGAGAGACTATGCAATCACTATGAAAACTGACGTCATATACTATCCGACTCGCTAAATGTTAGTAATGTGCACTCGATTTTTTCGGGGATTGCAGGACCGATTTTCACAAACTTAGAACAAACTCAAATGAGAGGTCTCTCCATCCTATAGCTTGCTAATGAATTTTACCAAGATCGAACTTCCGATTCGGGAGTAACGGGGTAAACTGTGCAAAAAATTAAAGAAAAAGCACACTCGATTCTCTAAGAGACCGGTCAACAGATTTTCTTCAACTTAGATTTAAATTAAAGTCCTTATAGTCTTATAGGTTTCTATTCAATTTCATCTGGATCCGTCTTTTATAATGTGTTTTTAGTCAAGATACGGAAAATCAAGGCAAGCACGTTAAATTAGCCATATAATTCTACAATTAGGCAGGTACGGTAGGTTGATGACCAAATACGTTGATTTTGAGTGTACCGGATTATCGTTCCTGATTCCGGAAGTGCTGGGAAAGTTCTCATGTGCTCCAAACCGAAAATCACTCCAATTTGTTAGGAACTTCCAGACCGATCTTCGGAAACTCAGACCTAAATGAAAAGTATTATGTTTTCATAAGTTGACGTAGATTTTTATTTAATTTTGGCTTCCGGTTCCGAAAATACAGGATAGTGGGTAAACTAAAACATGTCATGTAGAGCAATAATGCAAAACCTGTTTTAATCCACCTAGTGGTGTAATAAGGCCTTTCTCATATATAGTATTATGGTATTCTATTCAAAATTTTTCTCTTCGATTTTTGAAAGAGATTGTTTGTAGATTAACAAGTGTAACATACAGAATAAAACGGTGCTTTGCTCGCGTAGGTCATCCTTAAGAGAACGAAGTGGGTTCACTATTACATGCACCGGTATAATGACCACTATTTCCGGTGCTTCCGAAACCGGAGACCGGGAGCCAGGATAGCCGGAATTGGTTTATTTAGTTGCCTACTGATAATGGATATCGATTCGTGTAGTTTTGAGACCAGTTTTGATTTTTTTTACGGTTTTTGTTTCGCCGGTTGTAGAACATTAAACATACTTTACCCTATAACTCCGGAACCGAAAGTCGGATCCAGATGAAATTAAGAAATTCCTAATGGGACCGTGACACCTTTCAGCCATCTTCGAGAAAACCTAGTGAGATTATTTGACACACACAAGTGAGATGTGATTAAAATGTTAAACCGTCAATATATAAGCATTACAGTTTATTGGACTCGTTTTCAAATTATTTCACTTCAATTGTAATGGTGTGTTTTCCGTTTCTTGATCTTCCCCGAGCAGTATATTGATTTCAAGGACCAGGCGGGGCAACTATGGCGTGAAGCAAGACACATGCATGATTCAATAAATTTAAGAAACCGTTAAAGATTACCGCTATCATAATTAAAAAAAACTTCAAAGTTACAGCATTGAATGGTTACATTTTTCCAATTCGAACAAAATCTCGAACATTCCTCTTGATGAAGCCCTTCATCGCCCGCACAGTTGAAACGGACATGGAACAAGCGCATTTCTACCCTTTTACATCTACTGGATGTCCTGGCTGCTTTGAAATTGCACAGTATTTTTCGACTAGTCGAAATGCTGGGCAAATTTGAAGATTCAGTTGCTTGGGGATGAAATCGATCTTGTTGGCAGCCTACTACCCCAGAACCACCTTGGAGTAGTGGCAGATAGTAAAATTAGTAACAAAGGATGACTTATGTCCCCTTGTCCTTGTGCTTGGGGATGAACGGCAATACATGCTTTTACAGTCATCGTCGAGGATGCGGCGAATAGTTCCGTTTATAAGCCAAAACTGCTTTCTTCAAGAAACTTATCGCCAAACACGAACTTGAATCTTTTCAGCACATTCCCACGTCCAGTCGCAATGACCGCTATTGACCAAGATGCTGCTTAAAATCGAGTTTGACGTATGTTTCGTCAACGATTATAGTGCAGCCTTTTGTTTCGTCAAAACACACATCAACGATAAGCCTTGTGAGAAAACCCCAAGCAACCTCAGTACACCTGTGACAGCCACCAACAACAATGAAGCATCCCCTTCAACGAATCCATCATCATCCCCTATAGAACAAAGTACACAAGCTGCAGTTAACAACTTACCCTCCAACCAACCAGCAATTGCAACCAATGTACAACAAGGTGCAACTACAGCAACTAGCAACGTAAAGAAGACGGAAATCGACAACAATACCATCGATGCGGCAATGGATGACGAGACGAACCACGAACGAAGTGCCCCTCAATCCTCGCAAGAGGGAAATGAAAGCTCCTCTCCCCCTAGAAAAAGAGTGATAGATCCAACTCAAAAATATTTTATTATGTTTATTTTAACCTGACATACAAAAAAAAACCAAATATCACGGGCAAATCCAATTTTTTCTAGTGCTACCTGGAAATAAGAAAATAATAATAATTATATTTGCAAAGCAGATAATTTAGACATTTTCCTTATCATGCCACGAAATAATTTTTTTTTTCCTTTTTCCAATTTATGTTTTCCAGCTCCACGAACAAAGGCAATGCGGTGCTTTGTCAAATCCACGAACAAAGATATGCGGTGCTTTGTCAAATCGAAAAGAGACATTAGATGACAAGTGCTACACCGAATTTCAGTAAAAGCTAACGCACTGTTCAAAATCGGAAATCACTGTTCAATCAACGGATTTGTTGATTTAGATATATTTGTTGTTTACGGACAAGTTCAGCATAATATTATGCCAAACTTTGGCAAAAGAAGGCGTCTTAGCGAGATATCAGCATATTACTTTAACGAATTTCGGAAAAGAGCATGTGAATTACTGGACAATCTGTAAAATGTCGTGTTGCTGATCTAATTCGGAATTTCATTATTCCGAGCTCGAAAATCTGTTTTAAATATGCAATGCCTGTAAAAATTAAATTAGAGAACTCCACAAAGATGTTACCAACAATAACTACAACGAAGGCGTAAGACTATACAACTGTTGTCGATATCACTGTTAATCATTATTCTAAATATTTGAACAAGAGTGTTTTTGTGTTTCACATATATTGATTTGCATCTGAGCAAAATATACTTTCAAAAATAATTCTTTTACAATGTTGAATGCCCTGAAAAACGAAACGGTCCTTTCGTTTATTGGAGTTGGTGATAAGAGAGAGCTTATCAATGTAGAAAACAAAGGAAAAGATACATCACTCTTCTCGAAATCTGCATAAAAGCATCACCAAATTTTTATGTTAACATGTCTCGCATGTTGTTCTAGTTCATAAAAACGTAATTTGTATGAAAATTGGATTTTACAAGAATGACTTGAATCGGTGGTAAACATACAACATATTTTACGCAGGCACGAAAATTACATTACAGAACTCTTGAAAATCCATGTAATTTTTGACGCCTAAGTATGTCGGTTACAAAAGATATAATTTTTTCACGATTTTTCATACGTGTGTATTTTTATATTCACCGATAAAGGATAATAGTTTAGATATGCGGTTAAGAATACATTGCGTGCCTTACAAGTATCGAGTAGCATTGCTTGTTCACATTTCATCTTCATCATCTAAATTTACGTCTCGATAGATGCACATAAAAGAAGTTTCAACATTCACTCAAGCTTACTATTCAATGTACGTAAAAATTAATCATTTGAATTACTTTACAGCCGATTTTATTGTAAACGAAACTGAGGAAAATTATTGTTTTATAGGTTAATAGATGTCACCACTCCCGGGTTGTCAGTTCAACGCATAGGACGCTGGTCTTACAAGCCAGCTGTCGTATGTTCGAGCCCCGACCTGGAAGGATTCTTAGTGTCAGTAGGATCCATAGTACTAGCCATGCAATGATTCTGTACACTAAGAATCGGATGCGAAGTCTGTTGAAACAGAAAGGCCAAATTCTACGTAAGGAATGTAATGCCAAGACTTTGCTTTATCTAAGAAAATACGGTAGGCTTGGATTGATGTCATGTGTAATTTTCATTTTTTCTAAGATTGTAAATAAGGCATATGTGGTTTTCGAATTAGTTCAAAATAAGGTTGCGTTTATACCGAATCATTCAAACAATGTTATGGAATGCACAGTACAACCTGTGAAACATGACTGAAATACCGTACTTCCCAAAAATATTTCCATCTTTCAGTTCTCGAATAGTTCCTTTCACTTTGGCTAACAGCTAGTAAAAACTTTTCTACCAACTTTTTTATTTTACCTATCCATACTTATCACTTGTGAATTATTAGTTCATTTGTACCTCAAAGTACATAGAGTTATAGATGGTAAATCATTATCTAAAATAATAACGCTGTATTTTAGTATACCCATAAATCATATGGAAGTCATTTTTAGATAATTCACTTTGACTATATGCAATAATCATATCACACAAAAGTAAAAATCGGAATCAAAGGAAAATTGAAAACAGTATCACTTAGAATGTAATTATACCGTCATGTCAAAATTAAGTAAACAACAATAAACAATTTAAACGTCTGGAATCAAGTGAAATTACACCACTACGTCTAAAATTTCCATCGCTTGAAGTAGCAATACACGACGGTGACTTCCCGACTCTCATAAATTGAGTAATAATAACCTTCACCTACAAATTTTGTCGTCTTATCTAACTAAAACAATAAACGTTGAGGGCATCCGGAGAAGGGGAGTTACAGAATCCAGCAGCGTACCAGTGCATTATTTCTATGTCAGTGGTCAGGGGTTTTCCCTACTCGCAGCATCATCATCGCCGTAGATATCAGCCAGCGGGCCCGGGAAATGCAGTGAAGTTAAATTTTACTCTCGCAATTTTTCACCATCCCACTTAGAAAAAGAACTAAAAATGCTCCAGCATTTTCCCGCAACCGGAGAACAATGCTCTATCCTCTTTCTCTCTCTCCGATCGACATAGTCGACCAAGAGCTAACAGTCGGTTCCTGTGAACGAATTTGAATCAACGGGAGAAACAGCGAACACGTGAGCAACTCCGAGTAGCGCAACCGCACCAGTCCACCTGTCAAAGTTCGACACTGTGCCAGAAACCATCAACGTAGCACAACAAGGATATTCTCATCTCCCGAAGGCATTTTCTACGATGTCTGGCTATTGATGTTGGACCGCTGCCAAACGCTTGCTGTGACAAGTTTAGCTGGCACTTCCTTCCTACATTGCCGGAGAAGTACTTACACCAGACCATACCCGCCAGCCAGAGCAGCGGGACAGCTGTAATTGAACTTGAAAATATCAGAGTGCGGAGAATGGTAATTTTAAAACGTGCTTCGACAATTATGTGCAGGCAACAAACAATCCATCCGACAGTGGGAGAGAGATAGTACGATTGTCATGTGACTGCTACGAGAAATGTTGACCTGGGATCGTTGCTTTTGTGTTGTTTTCGCTTCCCTTTGCTTTTCCCAAAGTGGCAGTAGGCTCGGGAAGAGCGAATTGCCGAATGGTGTCCTGGAGCTAGGGAGGATGAGATTTTGACTACCGGAAATACGATCGAACGTGAGTGACATTGAATTTTTGATTGGAGAATGGGTGTTGGATTGAAATTTTATAAGCTTTTTGGTGTGCGTTGTTGGGTCAGTTGCCAATTTCTGCTCGACGCTTTCCAATTCCACCGAGAATCAAGGTTAATCGATTAGATTGCATGATGATACCAATTGTCAATTGGTTCTGAATATAATAATTATTGCAAAGAAAACGTGTGCTCGATGTAGTATACCTAATTCAAATGAACGGAAAAATTCATCAATAAGATTCGAGTAAATATTTTTAAAATATATGTCTACTTTTTGAATAATATTTGAAAATGTCAAAGTACCTGCATAACTGAGTTGAAAAATGTAAATTTTATAATAAAAATGATGAATTGGCTCATTTTAGCTGTACAAATTTTTACCGTTTAACTTAGGTTCAAGAAAAAAAGTTTACTAATAATTTATCTTCGATATACCGAAAAAATGGCACTATATGCTTGAGAAATATGTTTCGTTATATTCTAATTGTTATTTACAATTTATTTTTATTCAGCCGTTCCAACCAACTCCAGCAGTTTCCTTCCAGAGCAATTACAAAATCAACAATTCGACAACATAAACGCAGCTTCAGTTCAACGCTTTTCATTTCCACCTCAGTTACAAAATTCCGAACTATTTTTCCATTGTCCATAAGCACCCACTGGGTATGACATATCCTGTTAAATCGTGCCCATTCTTCGGTGTGTTTTCAGAACTATTGGAGCTTCATCTCCACACAGTGCTCACGCTCTATAATAGGTAATGGTTGATTTGATGTAATCAAAGCACATTTGTTGATGGTATTTAACCCTGAAACAGTCGGTGTTGAACAGTCGTTCGCACCGCACGCGTATAGCTCTTGGCTCCTGGAATTTTTTTTCTGGCTACCTAGAGTTTCATTGATTCAAGGCTTCAGTCTTTTTCAAGGCTACCTGAATCACTAACTAAGTGACTAAGTGATACAAAGAGTGATATTAGAGTGACTAAGTGATACAAAGAGTGATATTAGAGTGACTAAGAAATTAATCAGCCTTTTTTAAGGCTAACTAGGAGTCTAATCGAAGACTAATTTAGCCTAGTTAATTTAATTTAAAATTTCATTAATTTCAAAAATGCCTGCGTCCAACCGGAAAGGCAACAAGCCTAAGGCTAAAAATAATTCAATACGGAATAAATCACAATCCGTTATTCAACATTTTTCTAATAACATTCATGATCTTATAGAATCTGAATGTAAAAATAAAAGACAACGGACGGATTTCCCTTCCGTTGATCCTATGCCGTCTAACAATATTTACGAGATTCTTCCTGAATCCGATTGTAGCGACATAGAAGAAAATTCTTCAAAAATTCCCAAAATGGACGCTTGTCGTTCTGGGAAGAAACATCAATCTATGCCACCAGTGACGGTGATGATTTCCGACTTCAAAGCATTCCGTACTGAGCTTTCTACTTTTCTCCCGGAAGTAAAAGTCTCATTTCAAATCGGACGAAGAGGAGAATGTCGAGTCTTGGTGGATGGATTGGAAGATTACGAAAGTCTTATTCGATATTTGTCCGAAAAACTTCATAAATTTTATTCATATGATATAAAATCAGACAGACCTTTCAAGGCTGTCTTGAAAGGATTATCAAATGATCAAAGTATTGATGAAATTAAAAATGAACTAAAAGAATTGCTTGGTTTTGCCCCTTCCCAAGTAATACTTATGAAAAAAAGAGCGAATGGTACTTCTAAACCACGCTCTGGAATTTCCCATGAACTTTACCTAATACACTTCAATCGAAGTGATGTAAACAATTTGAAAACTTTAGAAAAAGTACGTTTCATTTCCCACATTAAAATTCATTGGGAACATTATAAACGGCATAATCGTATTGCAAACTTAACGCAATGTCGTCGTTGCCAAGGCTTCGGTCATGGAACCAAAAATTGTCATATGGATATACGGTGTTTGAATTGTGGTAAATCGCATTCGAAAGACGCTTGTCCAATGAATGAAACCACTGATAAATTTTCATGTTCAAATTGCAATGGAAATCATAAATCCAATTATTTGAAATGTCCTGTCAGGGAAAAAATTTTAAACGCTCGTTCGCTTAGACAACAAGTCAAATCAACGACCTTAAATTTACAGAACATACCTGAAAATTCTTCTAAGGCACCTGCCAATTCGTCTTCTAACGAAAACAATTTGTTGACAGGTAGATCGACCTCGTCATCATCTTCTTCTAATGTCAGTTATGCTGGTATATTAGGTAGAAATCTATCTCCTATTTCTTCTAATGTAAATAATCAAAACACAGGACCGCCTTGCAGTTCTTCTTCTAACGAAAACAATTTATTAATAGGTAGACCGACCAAATCATCTTCTTCTAATGGCAGTCTACCTACAAATATTCCTTCAATGCCATTCGCTTCTTTAAATGAAGTCGATTTAGGCGATATAACTGAAAATAAAATGATCTACCTACAAGATCAACTTTTTCAAATGATCATCCAAATGAATTCGACTTCATCACTTTTTGAAGCATTTCAAATCGGATGGAAATTTGCAAATAATATTATAATGAATTTAAAATTTAACAGTGATGTTAAATAATTATTTGAATATTTTAAATTGGAATGCTCGATCTTTGAAATCGAGTGAAGATGAATTTTATAATTTTCTCAAAGTTCACAAAATTCATATTGCCATTGTGACAGAAACTTTTCTTAAACCAAATGTAAAATTGAAAAGTAATCCACATTATGTGGTTCATCGATTTGACAGGTTTACTGGAATTGGTGGTGGAGTTGCCATTTTTGTCCAACGGCAAATTAAACATCGAATTTTACCTTCTTTCAATACTAAAGTTATTGAAAGCTTGGGAATCGAAGTTGAAACCATTCATGGAATTTATTTCATCGCTGGAGCATATTTGCCATTCCAATGCACCGGCGAACAATTAAATTTCTTTAAAGGCGATTTGCAAAAACTTACAAGATATCGATCGAAATTTTTCGTAATAGGGGACTTAAATGCTAAGCATGTCCAGTGGAATTGTAGGCAAAATAACAGTAATGGTAAAATACTTCATAATCAACTCTCAGCTGGTTACTTTACAGTTCTTCATCCCAGTAATCCTACTTGTTTCTCTTCCGTGAAAAACCCGTCTACAATTGATCTGGTTCTAACAGATCAAAGTCACATTTGTAGTGAACCGATTACTCATGCTGATTTTGACTCAGATCATCTTCCTGTAACATTCAGACTTTCCAACGAAGCTATAATTAATCCAATTAGTTCTATTTTCAACTATCATAGAGCAAATTGGTTGGATTACAGATCTCACATTGAAAATCATGTGGATCATGAAACTATTTTAGAAAATTCTGCGGATATCGACACAGCAATTGATAATTTGAATCATTATATTATCGAAGCTAGAAATCTTTCAGTTCCCAAAGCTCAAACTAAATTAAATTCTCCTATCATCGATGACAATCTTCAACTGCTCATTCGGTTGAAGAATGTTCGTCGACGACAATATCAACGTTCTCGTGATCCTGCTATGAAAAACATAGTTAAGGATTTACAAAAAGAAATTAAACATAGATTTACTCTTTTGCGAAATGAAAATTTCGCTAAAGAAGTTGAACAAATTAAACCATATTCTAAACCTTTCTGGAAACTTTCTAAGGTTCTTAAGAAACCTCAGAAACCTATTCCTGCTCTCAAGGAAGGAAATCAAATACTTCTTACAAATGGCGAAAAAGCTCAAAAACTTGCTCAGCAGTTCGAGAGTGTCCACAATTTTAATTTGAACGTTGTGAGTCCTATTGAAAATGAAGTCTCACTGAAATATGATCATATTTCAACCCAAGTGTTATCACACGATGACATTATTGAGACGAATTTGGATGAAATTAAATCAATTATTAGAAAACTTAAAAACATGAAGGCTCCTGGTAATGATGGAATTTTTAATATTCTTATTAAAAATCTTCCCGATGTTGCCTTGAGACTCCTGGTTAAAATTTTCAACAAGTGTTTTTCATTAGCTTACTTCCCAAAAAGATGGAAAAACGCTAAAGTAATTCCTATCCTAAAACCTGATAAAAACCCAGCAGAAACATCAAGTTATCGCCCAATTAGCTTACTTTCTTCTATCAGTAAACTTTTTGAAAAAATTATCTTGTTAAGAATGATGACTCATATAAATGAGAATTCAATTTTTTTACCAGAGCAGTTTGGATTTCGTCATGAACATTCAACTACTCATCAACTTGTCAGAGTAACGAACATGATAAAATCAAATAAATCTTCTGGGTTATCCACTGGAGTTGCTCTTCTAGACATAGAAAAAGCATTCGACAGTGTTTGGCACAAAGGTTTAATAGCAAAAATGTCTGATTTCCAGTTTCCTATTTATTTGATCAAAATGATTCAAAATTATTTAACTGATCGTACTCTTCAGGTTAGCTATCAGAATTGTAAATCTGAATTGCTACCCGTACGAGCCGGTGTTCCGCAGGGTTCGAGTGTAGCTCCAATCTTGTATAATATTTTCACTTCTGATCTTCCAAATCTACCCGTTGGTTGTCAGAAATCGCTATTCTGTGACGACACAAGTCTGTTAGCCACAGGTAGAAATCTAAGAGTGATCTGCAGTCGCCTACAAAGAAGTTTAAATATTTTCAGTGATTATCTGTCAAAATGGAAAATTAAACCAAATGCAGCAAAAACGCAATTAATTATCTTTCCTCACAAGCCAAGAGCTTCTTTTCTTAAACCAAACAATAATCACATTCTCAAATTGAATGGCTTGGAATTGACATGGTCTGATCAAGCTAAATACTTAGGTTTAACGTATGACAAAAAACTCACTTTCAAGGATCACATTGAAGGAATCCAGGCAAAGTGTAATAAATATATTAAATGTTTATATCCTCTTATAAACAGAAATTCCAAGCTCTGTCTAAAAAACAAATTGTTAATTTATAAACAAATTTTCAGACCAGCCATGCTTTATGCGGTACCAATTTGGTCAAGCTGTTGTTCCACCAGGAAGAAAACGCTTCAAAGGATTCAGAATAAAATTCTGAAAATGATTCTGAAGCGTCCTCCCTGGTTTAGTACAAATGAGTTACACAGACTCACAAATATAGAACCATTAGATGTAATGTCACATAATATTATAAGCAAATTCCGACAAAAATCGATGCAAATTTTCAATTGAATCGATTCGCTCTCTGTATTAGTTAGTAAGTTAGTATATAAGTTCCTTTTCCCCATTACACAATACAAGTAGGTTTAGAATTTTCCCTACACAAAAATCTCAGAATTGCGGAAGCAAATGATGTCTTCATGGTAATAACCAAATCATATATATATATATATATATATATATATATATATATATATATATATATATATATATATATATATATATATATATATATATATATATATATATATATATATATATATATATATATATATATATATATATATATATATATATATATATATATATATATATATATATATAACAGGGCTGAAAAGTCACCACTTGTGGCTGAACACCCAATTTAAATCTTAATAATTTAATTTTAACTCATATTCCAATAAATAGTTATTTAAAAAAAAAAAAAAAAAAAAAAACCCTGAAAGCCAACCTCACACAAGTAAAGATAATTATCATTTTTACATTGTCAATCCGTAGTTATCGATATAAGTTTCACTGTGGATGGATTCTCCAATAATTAAAACGGTATCAAAATGATATTTGGCCCTTCTCTCTGGTAATCTAATGGATATTCAACATAAAATACATACTTACCTTACCTAACAGCTATAGGCCTGGGGTGTCCTTTGCTGTATCAAGCATACGTCTCCACATAACTCGGTCCATGGCTGCTCGTCGCCAGCCACTCAAGGCACGGATGCTTCTGAGATCACCCTCCACTTGACCGATCCACCTTGCTCGCTGCGCTCCTCTTCTTCTTGTACCAGCCGGATTAGACTCAAGAACCATTTTCACTGGGCTGTCGTCCGACATTCTTATGACATGCCCAGACCATCGTAGACGTCCGATTTTAGCTGTCCGTACGATAGATGGTTCTCCTAGCAGCTGTTGCAATTCGTGATTCATACGCCGTCTCCACGTTCCGTCTTCCATCTGCACTCCGCCATAGATGGTCCTCAGTACCTTTCTTTCGAAAACACTGAGGGCGCGTTGGTCCTCTGCCAACATAGTCCAGGTCGCGTGGCCATAGAGAACAACCGGTCTAATGAGCGTTTTGTAGATGGTCAATTTCGTGCGGTGGCGTACTTTTCTCGATCGGAGGGTTTATCTGAGTCCAAAGTACGCACGATTCCCTGCCAAAATACGTCTATGAATTTCTCTGCTGGTGTCATTATCGGCGGTCACCAGTGAGCCCAAATACACGAACTCGTCAACCACCTCGATATCGTCACCGTCTATCAATATTCGTGGTGGGAGGCGTAGTGTTTCTTCTCTGGAGCCTCTTCCTCTCATGTATTTTGTTTTCGACGCATTTATGGCCAGTGCGACACGCCTAGCTTCAGCTTTCAGTCCGATGTAGGTTTCCGTCACAATATCAATATCGTCAGCGAAGCCAAAAAGTTGTACGGACTTTCGGAAGATCGTGCCACTCGTGTCGATCCTCGCTCTTCGAATCACACCTTCCAGGGCAATATTGAACAAGATACAAGAAAGTCCATCACCTTGACGTAGCCCTCTCCGAGATTCGAAGGGACTCGAGTCTCAGATACTCGGACGTAGCACATCACTCAATCCATCGTTGCTTTGACCAATCGCGTCAGTTTATCCGGGAAACCGTATTCGTGCATTATCTGCCATAGCTGTTCTGGATCGATTGTGTCGTATGCCGCTTTGAAGTCAAGGAATAGGTGATGCGTGGGTACGTTGTATTCACGACACTTCTGGAGTACTTGTCTTATCGCGAATATGTGATCCGTAGTGGCGCGGGATCCAGTAAATCTCGCTTGGTACGGCCCTACGAATTCCTTAGCTATTGGTGATAGACGACGGCAAAGGATTTGGGAGAGTACCTTGTAGGCGGCGTTCAGCAATGTCATTGCGCGGTAATTGCAACAGTCTAGCTTATCGCCCTTTTTGTAGACGGGACGTACCACTCTATCCATCCATTCCTGCGGTAGAATCTCCTCCTCCCAAATCTTAGAAATCATCCAGTGCAGCGCTCTAGCCAGTGCCTCTCCTCCATGTTTGAGCAGCTCGCCTGGCAACTGGTCATTGCCCGCGGCTTTGTTGTTCCTCAGCTTGCCGATCTCCTCAATTATCTCCGACAGATCAGGGGCTGGGAATCTGTCGTCGACTGAGCGTGCACCCAGGTTGATTCCTGTACCGTTTTCTGTATCTTGTGCTTCGCCATTCAGATGCTCGTCATAGTACTGCTTCCACCTGTCGATCACCTCACGTTCGTTCGTGAGAAGGTTACCACTGGTATCTCTGCTCATTTCGGCCTGTGGCGTGTAGCCTTTACGTGAGCGGTTCACCTTTTCATAGAACTTCCGTGTGTCATTTGCGCGGTACAGCTGTTCCATCGCTTCGCGATCTTGGTCTTCCTGGTGGCGCTTTTTCCTCCGGAAAACAGTGTTCTGTCTGTTCCGTGCCTGTCTGTATCGTTCCTCGTTCGCCCTCGTGCGGTGTTGCAGCATCTTCGCCCTTCCTGCATTCTTCTCTTCGACCAACTGCTGACATTCGCCGTCAAACCAGTCATTTCCTCGATTCGATAACCTCGTACCTAAAACGGTTGTAGCAGTGCTACTCACGGCAGACCTAATGTTCCTCCAGCCGTCTTCAAGAGTCGCCGCGCCAAGCTGCTCTTCCGTTGGTAGCACTAACTCCAGTTGTTGCGCGTATTCCTCTGCAATACGAATGCTACGTAGCTGCTTGAGATTGAGTCCCGGCGTTCCTGTGCGACGAGTATTGTGCACCGTCGATAGTTTTGAGCGCATACAAACCGCGACAAGGTAGTGGTCAGAATCAATGTTGGCACTGCGGTAAGTGCGGACATTGATGACGTCGGAGAAGAATCGCCCGTCGATGAGAACGTGGTCGATTTGATTTTCCGTACGTTGATCAGGTGATCTCCAGGTGGCTTTGGATATCTTTGCGGGGGAAGAAGGTGATTCGAACTACCATTCCTCGGGAGGCTGCAAAGTTTACGCATCGTTGACCGTTGTCGTTTGTTACCGCGTGCAGGCTCTCCAGCCCGTACATTGACTCCAGGCTCTCCAGCCCGTACATTGCGTGCAGGCTCTCCAGCCTGTACATTGCCTCCCGGTCTACCTGAGCATTCATGTCGCCGATGACGAGTTTTACATCCCGCCGTGGACAGCTGTCGTAGGTTCGTTCCAGCTGCGCGTAGAATGCTTCCTTCTCGTCATCGGGTCTCGTCTCATGTGGGCAGTGCACGTTGATGATGCTGTAATTGAAGAAACGGCCGTTGATCTCCAATACGCACATTCTATCACTGATTGGCTGCCACCCAATCACGCGTTGGCGCATCTTGCCCAACACTACGAATCCCGTTCCTAGAACGTTGGTTGTGCCACAGCTCTGGTAGAAGGTAGCTGCTCGATGCCCACTTTTCCACACCTTCTGTCCCGTCCAACAAAGTTCCTGCAGTGCTACGACATCGAAGCCGCGGATTTGAAGCTCATCATGCAGCATTCGGTCGTATCCTGGGAAGCCAAGCGATTTGCAGTTTCATGTGCCAAGCTTCCAATCGTAGTCCTTTGTTCGTTGCGTAGGTCTTTGCCGATTATTCCGAGTCATATTTCCTTCTTGATCGTTCGTAACATATGTTTTTCGGGCGGCTTGTTAGGCCTTCACCAACCTCCTGTCTCGCCGGAGGGCCATCGTGTCAGCACTGTTTAGAGTCCCACACTGACACAAGGACGGTAATCAGCCGCTCCTAACATGGAGAACAGACGCTGTTTCGAGCCGCCACAACATGGGGAACAGACGCTCGGGTAGGCTCGCTCTCTGTAAAGAGAAGGCAAGCCCCCCTTTCCCTGTCAGCATACGACCAAGGTCCCACCAGGGTTGGTTACCCGATCTTTCCTATGGTTGCTCGTACCCCAGCCGGCACCGCGGGGAGGTAGGGATAGGAGTTACTGGACAAGAGGCTAAGAACCACATTGGGGCCTGAATTGAGCATTCTCTAGTCGTTTACCAATCATAAAATATAAAATTCATTCATCTAAATTTTTAAATTTTGTGCTTAAAATGAACGGCACATACTTCATCTTAGAAATATGTGTGTAGCATCATGTCTACTGATTGATTTTGGCATTTGCTCTTCTGTGTTGAAAATACCATAGAGGTAAGAGGAGCAGCGTCCAAATTCGAACTAGTAATAGAGGTGAATAAAAGAGAACGCTTATTGGAAGGAAGACTAGATTGGGGAAAATTCGAGAGCCAAAGACCGCAAAAATGTAGAAAAAGTGACAAGCTGCTTCAAAAGGAACCACAACTTCTTCAATCCAGGATGCAAGGAGGAGCCTTTTAGCCAACAAGGAGGAGGTAATTCAAAACCTTTACGATAAGCAAAAAAAGTCGATCAGCTGTACATAAAGATGATGATGGAGTTTAATTGTGTGGTACAAAGTGATTAAATTTACATCAAGCCTAACTTCCAAGAGCCACCTATACAGGAATATTAAACGACTACTAGAATAGATTAGGTTGAAGAAACTCTCAAACACATAAGACTATCGAAGTTCGTGAAGAAATATCTCGTAAGGGTATTCCTGTGATATTAAAAACAACATCCACATCGTGACCGGAACCATCAATTTGAAAATTTATTCGACGGACCTCCTACTACAACGTCTGCTTATTTTCCTCACAAAACATTTTCCTGTTCTGCTTTTGTAGATTGACTTGCATTGTGGCAGAGAAGGTGACGATACTCATTTCAGTTTTTGATTATTACCAGCAAATTTAAATCGATAAAGTTCAACTGTTTGATATGTGTTTCGAAATATTAAAAATAAAAACTGAAAGATGAAACAATTCAATTATGTTTATTCTCTAACTGATATTTTAGATATAGTGATTGATTTTCCTTTCATCTATTATTTTGAAAAAAAAAACGAATGAAAAACTGAATGCTATCCATTCGGTATGTCACGAACGTTGTATGTTATGCTTATGACAGACATGTGATATCGAAATCACTGTACACCGTGAAATCACATGTCTGTCACCCTAAATCACGGTGGTATCACGCGAGCATCATGATACAACGGTGGTTTCCATACTACGGTCATTTATCGTTGTACTGTGCAAAATCACATCACTGTTTACTGCTACCAGCGCCAATGGCGATCGATGGTGAACTCATGAAACAATATTTCCTTCTTCTGAGTATCAAATAATAAACAACTTTCGTTTATTTTGAAAAAAAATCTTGGTAAAATGCCAACAAGCAGCATAAAACCTATTGAAGAATCCAACCAACTCTTTTGCGATCGCTGCGCTGCCCGAGTGGCGAGCTTTGAACTAAGCGATGGTGATAATTTTCAGATTTTTCTAGGAGATTCGAACAAAATGCAGGGTTTTTATTATTTTTTCTTATGAATCGAATACTAACATACAAAAACGTGTAAAAAATTGGTAAAAAAATCGATCATTAATGATTCAGTAACTTTCCGTCGTATGTGTGATTGATATTTATGGAGAAATCGTAACATGAAATACCACAATTCGAAGAAGTGAGGTTGGGCACTGTTTTCATATTTGGGATATTCTTTATTTTTTGGGTTGGATTTTGAGATTAATTGATAAATTATGATCAAAAGTTTTATGACTAGTCTATTTACTCATGTTTTATCATCTAAATCAAATCTGTATGTGAACTGAAAATTTCAAATTTCATCCTAGATTGTCAAGAGTATAGGACAATTTGAAATCATATGTTTGATGACAACACATGAATAATCGTTTTTCTTACCCATATTTGTAAGGTTTTGCCATCTGCATTCTTTCAAACTGAAGTAAATTGAAAAATTCGTCAAAAATTTCTCTAAATACATGGGATATGTCAAAACAATCACCATAACGCTATCTCGTGGTGACCTCGCTGATTGGATTGTTCAATATACTTTGTAGCAGTCTAACCAAGAATTATTCATAAATTTGGTGAACTTTTGAAATACAAATAAGGAAAACAATTTATTCACATTTGTACAGAAAATCAGCACTATTGAGTAATTAATTTCTATTCAATAGCAAGTAAATTTATTGTTGAAATGGAATTAAAAACATAATGATTCATATTTTGATTTCACATGTGGAAATAATAAACGATGAATATCCAATACATCAAAAAGCCAATTGTGTAATCATCCTGTTTATTGATGACTTCTGGAAACTCTAAATCTTCTTATTACTTCGTCTTGTGTCATCGGATTGAATGCCGTTGGATGGAAAGAAAACTTGTTATTAAATTGTTTAGAAAGAGTCTTATTATGGGTATGAATAGAGAGAACAGCGAATCATGCCTTTCAGTGTGAGTAAATTGAAGCAGAACACGTACCAAGTTATATGTTTAATTTAAGAAATACTTGTAATACTTTTCAGTTTTACTTCATAAATATAGCATAACAACTTTAAACTCCTCAAAATCCTAATAAAACGATTATGAGATTATATCCATTTTTCATAAGATTTATGATGCAAAGTGAAGCATCAAACCCATGTCAAATCTATTTTGGAATGATTTAAAATTCAAGAAGGTTTTAAATTCAGCTTTATGATGAACATAATCCTTTTCATGAAAATTTCGTAATGAATAAACTGTTACGTTGATAGAATTTTTCTGGAATATGTGTATGCCATGCCGTTTCCGATGGTTACATACTAATAATATCTTAGATTTAATTACTATTTCGAGACTCAATGTTAATGGTTTATGCGCTCTTATATTTATCGTCAATATGCGGGTGAAAAGTAATTATGACTGAACATTGAAATTTATGCGATTTTGGCAAAAGTCGGCATAATTTACAAACAAAATTAAGTGATTCATCACCTTTTTGGTAGAAATCTGGGTCGTTGCATAAAAAAATAGTTTTCGTGTTCCGAAAATTAGTTCTAAAAGCCTTTCATATTTCCTCCATTTTTTATTTATATTTGTTTTATATTTTTATCAGTGAATGTTACGGTAGAACATCAAAATTATGAACATCTAATTTTCCCTAATGCTAATTACATGTAAGCAATGAAGGAAAAAATCCTGTATCCCAGAACAAACGTGTCAAAAATGTACCTTAAAACCATAAAATTTGATATGAGTGATACTGTCATCCAATGAACAATCACACACAAATAGTTTAATAGCTAAGACAGAGAGACAAGATTATATCTGTCATAAATTAGTTGCTAGTAATAATCTTCAAACCACAAAAATGTTTGGTTTCTATATTATCGATCATCGGAGCTGGGAGATTAAACTAAATTTAGAGTTTTTTTCGTTTCACAGTACATTCATTCTGTGCGCAAAACATGTCTGTCACCTCATCGTTGTACGCGTACAACGTTGTACAGAAATCATTGTACGGAAATCACATGTCTGTCAGTGGTATTAGAGTGTGAAGTTTACTACATCAGAGTGATATGTGTGTGTTTGTTTGTTTGTGTGTGTGTGTGTGTGTGTGTAACTGTCGTTGCGTTTGTGTATCATCTTAATCCAATAATGTTTGCAATTCGGCGTTATTAAACAATTTTCGCTTGCCAGAGTGTATGACGCCGTTAAGTTCGGAAGCACATTATTTGAATTTTCATAACCGTATTTCTCATTTTTGATCTGTTAGAGCACGATAGTCATAAACATTCACAAACGCTTTCCTTGATTGAACAAAAAAAAAAACAATGTATGGCGCATATGCTAAAAAATAGGTTCGTAGACCGACATCTTAAACGCGCAATAAAAACCGAAATAACTTTTTTAAAAACAACTTCAACACGGAAAAACGGGTAAAAACGGAAGCCTGGTATTGATGGCTCGAACGAAAACAAATGACAACTCTCTAGTCCCAACCATGTATAATCCATTCTGGGTAAATGAGATGGATATAATTTAAACAGATTACTATATTAAATGTAGATCAACAAAAATAAGCCTTGTTAACAACAACATACATGCGATATAAAATATAGTATAAATTGCATAAAATATTGAGTTAATGTTTCATAAACTATCGTAAATCATTTGAAGCTTCACAAAACTTATCCAATAATCAATTCGATTGAACAAGTTGAGCATGAGTTGAACTGCTGATCTCATACATACTATTTACAATGTTTAATCAGATCAAACAAACGAAACAAATTTCGATCCAAAAAGAGTAAGACTTGCTTCATTCTAGATATATTTTTGTGGTTTCACGCCATAAAACAAATTTGAATATATTGTTCAAAGTCACTCACCATTCCACTATCATTTGCTTCCTCAATTCAAAGAACAAATCAAAAGCGCTTCATCGCTCTAGTGTCGCAACCTATTCCAATCTCGTGTCAATCTAATTCAAATCTGTGGTGAAATTCGAACTCTCCGCCAACATTTGAAGATCCTTGACACCAATGCCTCCGAGCTTAACGACGCAACCGGGGAGAAACAACACACAAACAACAAGAAAAGCAAATATTCATGGTCGCTGAGACGGTTTACCTCCACGCAGAACACAACCTCAACCCGGATAGGTTGTTGAATTCGGAAAACGAACGGTTGAAAAATGCCGTAAATTTATGCAAATTGTTTATTCGAACTTTCTCAATTGGCACTTCAGATTCCCTCGCAAACCTCACTACAACGCTGATGGGAAATCTCGCTGAGACAGTGCGGGAATAGAAAGTCCTAAATATCTCTTCAGTGTGATGAAGAATTAAGTGGGATTTTCTAAAAGAGGGGAAACAGAAATATTTCTTTTCCGCAGGGCACTTCTGCGGCTCGTTGATTGTTTGATAAAGTTTTATTCAAACGACCGGATTGACGTCTTGTCTCCGGAAGACTATTTGAAAGATAATTACACTATGTTGCTTATATTCAATCACACGATATTCCGTAGCATTAGATACTTTATTCACTAACTGCAAGCTTGCCGTTCTTTAAATCTTAAAGTGACAACTCATCGTACTGATCTTCAGTACCCTAATCAAACACGATTGGAAAAGGAGATTTTTCACCACCGCAACGTACCGACAATAGCATAAAAGCCATTTGGAAATATTTCACAAAGCAAGACTTACTTCTGAATTTCCCACAGCATCTTCATTTTTTTTATCAGTACCAACAAAAGTACCAACATTCTATCTCTCTCTCCTCTCTACCAAGACACTCTCGTCATAGCAAAGAACAGCAAAATAATAATCATCATCGTTATCATCATCACAATCTCCGAGTACGCAGTGAAGAGCCTTGATGGAAAAAGTCGAGGAACGACAACGACCAGAAGTAAAAGGCGGAATCCTCCGAAGGCTTGTAAAACATACACTTCTTTCATCGCAGGAACGAATGGGATGCCCAGTTGGCAGTCAGTAAAAGTGTAATGGTACCGATCCTACCCATTGCGGCATCGTGCTATCGTACTGAGTAAGCAGAAATGTTCTGACAGCAGTACAATAAAAAGGGAAAACCGGAAGCAAAACGGAACAAGACAATGCGATTGAACACAATAAGAAGATCCAAGCGGCAAAACATCGCGGCCACTGTTTGTGTGCCAATATGGCAAGTAAAAAATTGTCTCTGAAAAGTTTTTTTTTTTTTTTTTTTTTTTTTTTTAAATAACTATTTATTGGAATATGAGTTAAAATTAAATTATTAAGATTTAAATTGGGTGTTCAGCCACAAGTGGTGACTTTTCAGCCCTGTTATATATATATGATTTGGTTATTACCATGAAGACATTATTTGCTTCCGCAATTCTGAGATTTTTGTGTAGGGAAAATTCTAAACCTACTTGTATTGTGTAATGGGGAAAAGGAACTTATATACTAACTTACTAACTAATACAGAGAGCGAATCGATTCAATTGAAGATTGCATCGATTTTTGTCGGAATTTGCTTATAATATTATGTGACATTACATCTAATGGTTCTATATTTGTGAGTCTGTGTAACTCATTTGTACTAAACCAGGGAGGACGCTTCAGAATCATTTTCAGAATTTTATTCTGAATCCTTTGAAGCGTTTTCTTCCTGGTGGAACAACAGCTTGACCAAATTGGTACCGCATAAAGCATGGCTGGTCTGAAAATTTGTTTATAAATTAACAATTTGTTTTTTAGACAGAGCTTAGAATTTCTGTTTATAAGAGGATATAAACATTTAATATATTTATTACACTTTGCCTGGATTCCTTCAATGTGATCCTTGAAAGTGAGTTTTTTGTCATACGTTAAACCTAAGTATTTAGCTTGATCAGACCATGTCAATTCCAAGCCATTCAATTTGAGAATGTGATTATTGTTTGGTTTAAGAAAAGAAGCTCTTGGCTTGTGAGGAAAGATAATTAATTGCGTTTTTGCTGCATTTGGTTTAATTTTCCATTTTGACAGATAATCACTGAAAATATTTAAACTTCTTTGTAGGCGACTGCAGATCACTCTTAGATTTCTACCTGTGGCTAACAGACTTGTGTCGTCACAGAATAGCGATTTCTGACAACCAACGGGTAGATTTGGAAGATCAGAAGTGAAAATATTATACAAGATTGGAGCTACACTCGAACCCTGCGGAACACCGGCTCGTACGGGTAGCAATTCAGATTTACAATTCTGATAGCTAACCTGAAGAGTACGATCAGTTAAATAATTTTGAATCATTTTGATCAAATAAATAGGAAACTGGAAATCAGACATTTTTGCTATTAAACCTTTGTGCCAAACACTGTCGAATGCTTTTTCTATGTCTAGAAGAGCAACTCCAGTGGATAACCTAGAAGATTTATTTGATTTTATCATGTTCGTTACTCTGACAAGTTGATGAGTAGTTGAATGTTCATGACGAAATCCAAACTGCTCTGGTAAAAAAATTGAATTCTCATTTATATGAGTCATCATTCTCAACAAGATAATTTTTTCAAAAAGTTTACTGATAGAAGAAAGTAAGCTAATTGGGCGATAACTTGATGTTTCTGCTGGGTTTTTATCAGGTTTTAGGATAGGAATTACTTTAGCGTTTTTCCATCTTTTTGGGAAGTAAGCTAATGAAAAACACTTGTTGAAAATTTTAACCAGGAGTCTCAAGGCAACATCGGGAAGATTTTTAATAAGAATATTAAAAATTCCATCATTACCAGGAGCCTTCATGTTTTTAAGTTTTCTAATAATTGATTTAATTTCATCAAAATTCGTCTCAATAATGTCATCGTGTGATAACACTTGGGTTGAAATATGATCATACTTCAGTGAGACTTCATTTTCAATAGGACTCACAACGTTTAAATTAAAATTGTGGACACTCTCGAACTGCTGAGCTAGCTTTTGAGCTTTTTCACCATTTGTAAGAAGTATTTGATTTCCTTCCTTGAGAGCAGGAATTGGTTTCTGAGGTTTCTTAAGAACCTTAGAAAGTTTCCAGAAAGGTTTAGAATATGGTTTAATTTGTTCAACTTCTTTAGCGAAATTTTCATTTCGCAAAAGAGTAAATCTATGTTTAATTTCTTTTTGTAAATCCTTAACTATGTTTTTCATAGCAGGATCACGAGAACGTTGATATTGTCGTCGACGAACATTCTTCAACCGAATGAGCAGTTGAAGATTGTCATCGATGATAGGAGAATTTAATTTAGTTTGAGCTTTGGGAACTGAAAGATTTCTAGCTTCGATAATATAATGATTCAAATTATCAATTGCTGTGTCGATATCCGCAGAATTTTCTAAAATAGTTTCATGATCCACATGATTTTCAATGTGAGATCTGTAATCCAACCAATTTGCTCTATGATAGTTGAAAATAGAACTAATTGGATTAATTATAGCTTCGTTGGAAAGTCTGAATGTTACAGGAAGATGATCTGAGTCAAAATCAGCATGAGTAATCGGTTCACTACAAATGTGACTTTGATCTGTTAGAACCAGATCAATTGTAGACGGGTTTTTCACGGAAGAGAAACAAGTAGGATTACTGGGATGAAGAACTGTAAAGTAACCAGCTGAGAGTTGATTATGAAGTATTTTACCATTACTGTTATTTTGCCTACAATTCCACTGGACATGCTTAGCATTTAAGTCCCCTATTACGAAAAATTTCGATCGATATCTTGTAAGTTTTTGCAAATCGCCTTTAAAGAAATTTAATTGTTCGCCGGTGCATTGGAATGGCAAATATGCTCCAGCGATGAAATAAATTCCATGAATGGTTTCAACTTCGATTCCCAAGCTTTCAATAACTTTAGTATTGAAAGAAGGTAAAATTCGATGTTTAATTTGCCGTTGGACAAAAATGGCAACTCCACCACCAATTCCAGTAAACCTGTCAAATCGATGAACCACATAATGTGGATTACTTTTCAATTTTACATTTGGTTTAAGAAAAGTTTCTGTCACAATGGCAATATGAATTTTGTGAACTTTGAGAAAATTATAAAATTCATCTTCACTCGATTTCAAAGATCGAGCATTCCAATTTAAAATATTCAAATAATTATTTAACATCACTGTTAAATTTTAAATTCATTATAATATTATTTGCAAATTTCCATCCGATTTGAAATGCTTCAAAAAGTGATGAAGTCGAATTCATTTGGATGATCATTTGAAAAAGTTGATCTTGTAGGTAGATCATTTTATTTTCAGTTATATCGCCTAAATCGACTTCATTTAAAGAAGCGAATGGCATTGAAGGAATATTTGTAGGTAGACTGCCATTAGAAGAAGATGATTTGGCCGGTCTACCTATTAATAAATTGTTTTCGTTAGAAGAAGAACTGCAAGGCGGTCCTGTGTTTTGATTATTTACATTAGAAGAAATAGGAGATAGATTTCTACCTAATATACCAGCATAACTGACATTAGAAGAAGATGATGACGAGGTCGATCTACCTGTCAATAAATTGTTTTCGTTAGAAGACGAATTGGCAGGTGCCTTAGAAGAATTTTCAGGTATGTTCTGTAAATTTAAGGTCGTTGATTTGACTTGTTGTCTAAGCGAACGAGCGTTTAAAATTTTTTCCCTGACAGGACATTTCAAATAATTGGATTTATGATTTCCATTGCAATTTGAACATGAAAATTTATCAGTGGTTTCATTCATTGGACAAGCGTCTTTCGAATGCGATTTACCACAATTCAAACACCGTATATCCATATGACAATTTTTGGTTCCATGACCGAAGCCTTGGCAACGACGACATTGCGTTAAGTTTGCAATACGATTATGCCGTTTATAATGTTCCCAATGAATTTTAATGTGGGAAATGAAACGTACTTTTTCTAAAGTTTTCAAATTGTTTACATCACTTCGATTGAAGTGTATTAGGTAAAGTTCATGGGAAATTCCAGAGCGTGGTTTAGAAGTACCATTCGCTCTTTTTTTCATAAGTATTACTTGGGAAGGGGCAAAACCAAGCAATTCTTTTAGTTCATTTTTAATTTCATCAATACTTTGATCATTTGATAATCCTTTCAAGACAGCCTTGAAGGGTCTGTCTGATTTTATATCATATGAATAAAATTTATGAAGTTTTTCGGACAAATATCGAATAAGACTTTCGTAATCTTCCAATCCATCCACCAAGACTCGACATTCTCCTCTTCGTCCGATTTGAAATGAGACTTTTACTTCCGGGAGAAAAGTAGAAAGCTCAGTACGGAATGCTTTGAAGTCGGAAATCATCACCGTCACTGGTGGCATAGATTGATGTTTCTTCCCAGAACGACAAGCGTCCATTTTGGGAATTTTTGAAGAATTTTCTTCTATGTCGCTACAATCGGATTCAGGAAGAATCTCGTAAATATTGTTAGACGGCATAGGATCAACGGAAGGGAAATCCGTCCGTTGTCTTTTATTTTTACATTCAGATTCTATAAGATCGTGAATGTTATTAGAAAAATGTTGAATAACGGATTGTGATTTATTCCGTATTGAATTATTTTTAGCCTTAGGCTTGTTGCCTTTCCGGTTGGACGCAGGCATTTTTGAAATTTTAAATTAAATTAACTAGGCTAAATTAGTCTTCGATTAGACTCCTAGCTAGCCTTAGAAAAGGCTGATTAATTTCTTAGTCACTCTAATATCACTCTTTGTATCACTTAGTCACTCTAATATCACTCTTTGTATCACTTAGTCACTTAGTTAGTGATTCAGGTAGCCTTGAAAAAGACTGAAGCCTTGAATCAATGAAACTCTAGGTAGCCAGAAAAAAAATTCCAGGAGCCAAGAGCTATACGCGTGCGGTGCGAACGACTGTTCAACACCGACTGTCTCTGAAAAGTTATTTTTCCTTTTGACACGATAGCTACTCGGTGCGTTTCGAAACCGTCAGTCATAACGATCTAGATTTTTTTTTGAAAAAGGAACAGAGAGAAAAAGGTTCACGGAAGTATTCATACACATTTGTAGTCCCAAAAAGTTTCCGAAAACAGCACGCAAAAGAAGCCGAACCATGAGCAGACAAATAGTGTAAGTGGAAGACCTGTTATGTTTACTCCGAAGGAAAAACATTAGAGCGATTCCTGGAGAAGCCAAGTTTTTAATTCGTTGTCGAGAAAGATTAAACTTACGGTGTTGGTACGAAAGCCACTTGTTTTGAAAGAATTGACAATATTTTGATTTCGAAGAAATATGGGCCTTAATGAATGAATATTCAAAAATTTCTAAACGTAATTTGCGTTTTTATATTTTAATTATAAATTTATCAGAGTCTTTAATATATATTTTGAATTTTAATTACAGTAATGACAATACAAAAAAACTGTTTGAATCCACCTAGTGGTGTAATGATGCCTTTCTCGTATATATAATACTGTGGTATTCTATTCAAAATGTTTCTCTTCGATTTTTGAAAGAAACCAAGGGATTGTTTGTGCATTAACTAGTATAACATGAAGAATGAAACAGTTCTCTGATCGGTTAGGCCATCCATTAGAAAACGAAGTTGGTTCACTATTATATGTACTTCCAGCACCGGAACTCGAGAACCGGTATAATTAAAGTCGATTCGTACGGCCACCAACTAACATGACGTACAAACTCTGTACTAGTTTTTATTCAAATTTTGAAGATTTTATACAATTTTGCCATCGCACTCTAAATGACGAATGTGAATGATTTAAATTTTTGTTGTATACGAAAATATGCAGTAATTTTTGGTAGGCTCGTAAGACCTTTCATTTGACCCCAAGATTGGGAATAGCGGTTTTGAGTCCATTTTACAACATTTTTTACGTTTTTTGTTTCGCCGGTTTAAGTGACGGTGTACAATATTGAACACACTATACCCTATAGCTCCGGAACCGGAATAACTAATTTGAATCTAAGTTTGTGGAATTCGGTCAAATCATCGCTGAGAAAAGTGAGTGAGATCCATTTTGGAATATATGATCACTATTTCAGGTGCTTCCGGAACCGGATACCGGGAACCAGGATAGCCGGAATCGATTTGTTTAGTTGCCTACTAATAATGACTATCGAGTCGAACGGTATATGACACATGGCCCTACTACTCGGTTTTTCAAGTGATTGGATAACCTTTCTATATGAGAAAGGCAAAAAGTTGTAGAATAAAATAGATCAAAGTTGATAAAATCGAATGAAACTTGTGTTCAATTTAGAATTTTGTACAACTTTAAGAAATCGGAAAACTATAGTGGAAGAGTGGAAGTAGAAAATTTGATAACAATCGTAGTTATTCATAATAATCATAGCTATTCATACAGTAACTCCAGTCATGTCGTCGAAACAAGAAATTGTCCGTGAAAAAAGCCTCAAATCAGATTGAAAAGAAATACTTCACTATGAAAACCTGCGCTCGAAAACTTTACACGTAGCTGCTCACCAAATCCTGTTATACGTTTATAATGATATATGACGAAGCTTTCGTCAAAGCATGTATATTATGTTGCCAAGTCTGCGTTCGATATTCCAAAGCATGTTCGAGAAAAGAAATAAATTAGATTTGCTATCAACTTCTGGCAGGTAATAACTGATCTGGCAGGACATTTGCGGATGTGAAATAAGCGCTTTTCCGGTGAACGCCCAAAATATAAATAAACGATATAATAAATAAGCTCTTCCATCATCCCTTCAACAACAATCAAAAGAATCCTTCCCAGTACGAACTCGAACATGCAATATCTGCGACCAGCGCCTTGTGCTCTGAGCCGCCGACCCAGGAAAATACGGAATCCAGAATAATTAACGGGTTGATGTTCACGGAAGTACCTTAAGAATCGTCTCTTGCCATTCATAAAGAACTTTTCTTTGCGTTTCGTGTTAGACTCGTCACTGCAGAGCAGTTCAAATTGAACTGCTTAGTGCAAACTTAAACAGTTCAATTTGAGCCGCTGAGCGGACGTAAAGTTAATGCTGAATCGGCCAATATTAGCCGAAAAAGACGTTTTTGTTCGGCACGTCAGAAAAGACATGTCACTTCGGTGCCAATTGAAAAAGTGTTTTGAAAATAGCATTAATTTTACGTTTGCTTAGCGGTTCAAATTGAGAGTGATAAATGTTAAGAATTAGTTCGCGTTCGCATATCATCCGATATAAACAAATACAACACAGTACAGTGAACAATAGAGTTACGAGATGGGCAAATACGATTTACAAATAGACCAGCAGTAAACTAAATTGAAATCTTACTTAAAGAACGAATGCTTCTAGATGCTAATAATATAATTGATATTCAATTCAACAAGGCCTCTAACTCATCTGTACACATTATATTTAATCGTGCAAATACATTCGGTTTGGTTAACAATGAGGTGCACAGCGTCGAGTGTGACAATGTAAAATACAAAATACCTGTGTAGGTGGTGGACGATGCCATAGAAGTACGGGCGCATCTACAGCAACTATCAATGAGCCCAAGACTGCGATCAATAAGGAAAACGAAAAGAAAACGGAAATCACACACAACACCGACGGTGAAGCAATGGATGATAAGATGAGCCACGGACAAAGTGCCCCTCAATCCTCGCTGGAAGGAAATGTAAGCTCCTTTCTCCCTAGAAAAAGGGTGACAACAGTAGAAAAAACCTGCTTTAATCCACCTAGTGGTGTAATGATGCCGTTCTCATATCAATCATACTATCATACATAATACTGTGATTCTTGAAAGAATAACCGAAATCGGTTTGTTTGACCGTCTACTGATAAAAACTATCAATTGGAAAAGATTTGAGGTCGATTTAGAATTTTTTTTAAAGGTTGTTCCCTATTTTCAGTGATGGTATACAATTTTTAACCAACTTTACCCTATATTTCCGGATCCGGAAGTCGGATCCGCATGAAATTCAGGAATTACGTATGGGATCACAGGACCTTTCATTTAAATCTAAGTTTCTGAAAACCGGTCGCGCCATCTATGAGAAAAGTTAGAACACATATTTTCTTTTTTTTTGCACATTTTACCGTATAACTCCCGAACCGGAAGTCGGATCCAAATAATATTCAGGAATGTTTTATGGGACTTCAAGACCTTTCATTTGAACCTACGTTTGTGAAAATCGGTTCAGTCATCTCTGAGAAAAGTTAGTGCACTTATTTTCACTATATTTTGCACATTTTACCCCATAATTCCGGAACCGAAAATCGGATCCAAATAATATTCAGGAATTTTGTATGGGACCACAAGACCTTTCATTTGAATCTAAGTTTGTGAAAATCGGTTCAGCCATCTCCGAGAAAAGTTAGTGCAAAAACACGTTACATACACACATACGCACATACACACACAGACATTTTGTGTACTCGACGAACTGAGTCGAATGGTATATGACACTCGGCCCTCCGGGCCTCGGTTCAAAAGTCGATTTTCACAGTGATTGCATAACCTTTCTATATGAGAACGGCAAAACCGAAATCGGTTTGTTTGACCGTCTACTGATAAAAACTATCAATTAGAAAAGATTTGAGGACGATTTAGAATTTTTTTAAGGTTTTTCCCCATTTTCAGTGATGGTACACAATTTTAACCCACTTTACCCGATATTTCCGGATCCGGAAGACGGATCCGCATGAAATTCAGGAAGTACGTATGGGACTACAGGAACTTTCATTTGAACCTAAGTTTGTGAAAATCGGTCGCGTCATCTATGAGAAAAGTTAGAACACATATTTTTTTTTCTGCACATTTTAACCCATAACTCCCGAAACGGAAGTCGGATCAAAATAATATTCAGGAATTTTTTATGGGACCTCAAGACCTTTCATTTGAATTAAGTTTGTGGAAATCGGTTCAGCCATCTCTGAGAAAAGTTAGTGCACTTATTTTTACAATTTTTTGCACATTTTACCCCATAATTCCGGAACCGGAAGTCGGATCCAAAAAATATTCAGGAATTCTGTATAGGACCACAAGACCTTTCATTTGAATCTAAGTTTGTGAAAATCGGTTCAGCCATCTCCGAGAAAAGTTAGTGCAAAAAAACGTTACATACACACATACGCACATACACACACACACACTCACACACACACACACACACACACACACACACACACACACACACACACACACACACACACACACACACACACACACACACACACACACACACACACACACACACACACACACACACACACACACACACACACACACACACACACACACACACACACACACACACACACACACACACACACACACACACACACACACACACACACACACACACACACACACACACACACACACACACACACACACACACACACACACACACACACACACACACACACACACACACACACACACACACACACACACACATACACACAAAGACATTTTGTGTACTCGACGAACTAAGTCGAATGGTATATGACACTCGGCCCTCCGGGCCTCGGTTCAAAAGTTGGTTTTCACAGCGATTGCATAACCTTTCTATATGAGGAAGGCAAAAACTATTTGTATGTGACAAAAATATGAACCAATCGGCGACCTTGTACCCGAAATGGCCTGAATAAATATTTATTTATAAAATGTGTTAGGAAATTCATCTCGTTCCTTGAAGCAGAGTGGCGAAACCTGTTTTAAAATTTCTTATGATATAATAATACCTTTTTCATAATAGAGTTCTTTGTAATGTCCCAGTTTTGAGTCATTTTACCAATACTTTCAATGTTGCCGGTTCGGGAGTTATACGGCAAAAGTTCTATCCGAGTGAAATTCAATAGAGACTAGGTTAAAGCCGGGTATAAATAAATGAAAATGAAAAAAATAGTTACTAATGTAAGCTTAAAACCATTCAATCGATTGTATTGTTTTTTTTTTTCATAAATACGTTTATTTCTTAAGGCAGTTTACATAAGTTTTTCTTCGCCGTAGCATTACTTTTACATAATATTCTTATCCTAATTTAATTCTAACATAGTCACAACGTTTTGCATTTATTAAAACATATTCTCTTATTACTTAAATATCATCTTAGGTAACTCGTCATTAATTATGAAATCTACTCGGAAATATTATTTGAACCAAACGATTAACTTCTATAAATTATAAAATAAGCTGTTATTTTCAGACATTTTGTTAATAATTTCATAAACTGTTTCGAGTTTGTTTGTATCATTACATTATTTTTATTCTAATTTAGCTATTGGTTGAACTCATGGACGCAGCTGGGATCAGAACTAAGTCTTGAAAGGGGCCTTTATTAAATTGAAACTCCAGTTTTCTTTATGAAATGATAAATAAGTTTCATGTAAGAAAGGACACGACAAGCAAGAATGTCTCGAACTGGGATATTGGATAGTCTACCTTGGGTACGCAAAGAATTTATTAGTTGAGATCTGACATCACGATACTCCACGCATGTCCAAACGACATGATCAATATCTCGATAACCTTCGCCACAAGCACAATGATTAGTCTCGGAGAGCCCAATTCGAAGGAGATGTGCATCTAACGTGTAGTGATTGGACATGAGTCTGGACATCACACGAATGAAATCTCTACTCACATCCAGTCCCCTGAACCATGCCTTTGTCGATATTTTCGGAATAATTGAGTGCATCCACCGACCCAGATCATCTTTATCCCAAGAAGCTTGCCAGCTGGCAAGTGTTCTTTGGCGAGACGAGCTATAGAATTCGTTGAAAGCAATTGGTCTCTCATAAATTTCACCCTCAATAGCACCACGTTTGGCTAAAATATCGGCTCTTTCATTGCCAGGAATGGAGCAATAAGCCGGGACCCAGACTATAGTGATTAGATAATTATTGTTCAATATGTCGTTCAGGCACTGTTTTATTTTGCCCAGGAAAAACGGTTCAGTCTTGCCAGTCATGTTTGAGCGAATGGCTTCAATTGCACTCAGACTATCTGTGAAGAGGAAATAATGGTTTGGAATTAATGTGACGATTACACTCAAACTATAATGAACTGCTGCTAGCTCTGCTATATAAACAGATGCAGGTTCTTGAAGCCTAAATGAGGCCGAAACATTATTGTTGAACATACCAAACCCTGTCGCTTCTTCAATTCGCGATCCGTCCGTGTAAAACATTTTCTCAGAGTCAATATGCCTGAACTTACTTGAAAATATTTTTGGGATTTCCGTCGAACGTAGATGATCCGGGATTCCACGCACTTCGCGCTGCATGGATGTATCGAAAAATAAAGTTGAGTCAGGGACATTTAGGAGGCTGACACGGATAGGAATATATCTTGAAGGGTTGATTTCCTGTGACATATGGTTAAAATATACTGTCATGAATTTTGTTTGAGATCGAAGCTCGACTAGTCGTTCGAAATTATTAATTACCATGGGATTCAGCACCTCACATCTTATTAGCAGGCGTGATGAAAGCTCCCAAAATCGATCTTTTAATGGAAGAACTCCCGCCAGAACTTCAAGACTCATTGTATGTGTCGAATGCATGCACCCTAAAGCAATTCGCAAACAACGATACTGAATTCGCTCCAGTTTGATAATATGAGAGTTTGCAGCGGAACGAAAGCAAACGCATCCATATTCCATCACTGAAAGTATCGTTGTCTGATACAATTTTATTAGATCTTCCGGATGAGCACCCCACCAAGATCCTGTTATTGTTCGAAGAAAATTTACTCTTTGTTGGCATTTTGTTATCAGAAACCTAATGTGTCCTCCCCACGTGCATTTGGAATCAAACCACACCCCAAGGTATTTGAAAGTCAAAACCTGTTGGATCATTCTTCCCATCATATGAAGCTGAAGCTGCGCGGGATCATGCTTTCTTGAAAAGACGACCAGCTCTGTTTTCTCCGCAGAGAATTCGATACCAAGATGAACAGCCCAATCGGACAAGTTATCTAAGGTATCTTGCAATGGTTTATGCAGATCAATAGCTTCGGGTCCAGTAACTGAAACCACGCCATCATCTGCCAATTGTCTTAGTGTACATGGGGTTACTAGACAGCTGTCAATGTCATTTACGTAAAAATTATAGAGGAGCGGACTGAGGCATGAGCCTTGCGGGAGACCCATGTAACTATTTCTGAGTGTTGCCAAATCGCCATGTGAAAAATGCATGTGTTTCTCTGACAAAAGGTTGTGCAAATAATTATTTATAACCGCTGGGAGTCCATTTTGGTGAAGCTTGTCTGAAAGAACATCAATGGAAACTGAATCAAATGCTCCTTTAATGTCTAAAATACAGATGCCATTTGTTGCTTTTGAGCGAAGGCAATTTGGATGTCAGACGAAAGTAATGCAAGGCAATCATTCGTCCCTTTATTTCTACGGAAGCCAAACTGAGTATCTGACAACAAACCGTTCGTCTCGACCCAAGTGTCGAGACGTCGTAGAATAATTTTTTCGAACAATTTACTGATGCAGGACAACATCGCAATGGGTCTATATGAGTTGTGATTGGAAGCTGGTTTCCCCGGTTTTTGAATGGCGATAACTTTCACTTGTCTCCAGTCAGGTGGAACAATATTTTGCTCAAGAAACTTGTTGAACAATTCCAACAAACGTCTTTTTGCGAGGTTGGGCAGATTCTTCACCAAGTTGAATTTAATTCTGTCCAACCCTGGAGCGTTATTGTTACAAGACAAGAGTGCTATAGAAAATTCCATCATTGAAAATGGGTTATTAATAAAACCATTATATGGAGGAGATTCCCGTATAATGCTCTGCGTAGGAACAGAATCTGGGCAAACTTTCCTAGCAAAGTCAAATATCCATCGGTTCGAGTATTCATCACTCTCATTGCCCACGTTACGATTCCTCATTCGTCTGGCCGTGTTCCAAAGAGTGCTCATTGAGGTATCTCTTGACAAACCTTCGACAAAATGTCTCCAATAGCTACATTTTTTGGCTCGAAGTATGCTCTTGTACTTGGTTTCTAAAACCATAAGTTTTTCAAAATTCTGAGGAGTTCCTCCTCCCCGTTTTAGAAACGTCTTGCAAGCATTTTGTTTTGCGAGTTTAGCCTCTGAGCACTCTTTGTCCCACCAGGGGTTGGGAGGCCTTCTGTTAGTCGTTGGCCCAGGAAAGCGTTTAGTTTGGGATTGTTCTGCTGCCTCCAGAATCGAACAAATGAGGAAGTCATATTCTTCAAGTGGAGGGAGCTCTTCCATTGAATTCAAAATACTAGAGATACTACTTTGGTATTTAATCCAGTCGATATTTTTTGTCAAATCATATGGAATACTAGCGGAAGTAGCAATGCAATTGCTACTGCTAATTGAGATGATGATTGGTAAATGATCGCTACCGTGTAAATCAGGCAGTATTTTCCAGGTGCAATCTAGTCGAATTGATGTTGAGCAAAGAGATTGATCTAATGCACTTGGGCGTGCCGGAGGTCTTGGGATCCGTGTCATGCTACCCATATTTAATACCGTCATGCTAAAATTGTCACAAATGTTTTGTATTAAAGATGATCTGCTATCATTGTAAACGGAACCCCACATAATACCGTGCGAATTTAAATCCCCCAGAATCAATCGTGGTGCAGGTAGGGCTTCAACCATTTCATTAAGCTGTTGCTGTCCAACTTGTGCTTTTGGAGGAATATAAACCGAAGCTATGCAAATATCTTTGCCTTTAATGTTTATTTGGCAAGCAACAACTTCTATACTAGAAGTTGAAGGGATGTTTAATCTATAAAAGGAATAGCATTTCTTAATTCCCAAAAGCACTCCACCATACGGAGAGTCTCTATCGAGACGTATAATGTTAAAATCATTAAAATTTAAAGCTATGTTTGAAGTAAGCCATGTTTCGCATAAAGCAAATACATCACATTTTTGACTATGCAATAATATTTTAAATGAATCAAGTTTTGGCATGATGCTTCGACAATTCCACTGCAGGACAGTGATTGTATCATTTGCGACGGGTGATAAATTATCCATCAAAAGATACAAAACCTGAGACAATTGGCCATTGAGCTGATAACTGCTTCAAAAAATTTCTAGCTATTGGAAGGAATGCCATTATGAGGGTCTTTAAGGGTTCAGATATATTGAATGCTGAGAAAATCCATTCAACAATTTCCGAAAACTTCAGTAATCCTGTTGGTGGCTGTGAAATGGAGCCCACTGGTTTATTATCTTTTTCTGTACTAGATCCTGGATTGGTTTGTGAATTTGACAAACCAGGAGGCACAGTCTTTGGTTTTGACTTTTTTTGAAGATGAAATTTTAGGTGTCTTTTTTGGTAATTTGGAGGAAGACTTCTTTCTCTTAACTGACCCTTCGGTAGTGATAAACGAATTACCTTCACTATTTTCGTCAGAGTCAGAGTCCTCTGGTTCCTCTAGATTTGAAAACCCGTTTTCGGTTTCCAAAGGGGGGACATCAATGACCGTTTTAAGCATTTCTGCATATGCGCGCTTAGACCGTGCTTTTAAAGAAAGCTTAATTTTGTCTTTGTGCACTTTAAATGCAGTGCATACTGAAATATCATCATGAGGACTATTCCCACAATAAATACATTTTTCAATTTCCTTGTTGCAATCATTATCTTTATGAGGCCCTTCACACTTAATACATTTTGGTTTATTACTACAGTAAGTAGCTGTGTGGCCGAATTTTTTGCAGTTCGTACAATTCATTACATTTGGAACAAAAAGCCGAACAGGGAGGCGAATTTTATCGACATAGACATGGGACGGCAACGCAGACCCGGCAAATGTCACTCGAAACGAGTCTGATGGGCGATAAACTTTTTTTTCCTCTTCATGAACTACTGAGTACAGTTGTTTGCACTCCAGTATTTTCACACCCTCAAGCATAGAGTTCTTGAAACGACCAACACCATGCTTGAGTAAATCATCTACCGAAAGACTCGCTTCGGTAACAACACCGTCAATTTCGACATCTTTGGAGGGTATGTAAACTTTATACTCTTTATTGAAATGTTCCGAAGAGACAATATCATTCGCGTGTTTCAAATTATTTACCACAACACGAATTTTATCGTTATTTACTTTTATGATCTCTTTGATTGAAGAGTATCGTGATGTCAAACCTTTATTAATTTGAAAAATGTTTAATGGCTTTGATATACGTCTAAAAAAGACTATCCAAGGCCCAGAAGAGCTCTCCTGATATTTTTTCGTTCGTGGAGGTATCGGATTCATGCTAGGATTTACGTCCATGGATTCATCCATTACATTAAAATTTTTAACTAAACTTTAAAATAAAATTTGAAACCAACACTACACAGTACTCAATCAAAAGGAAAAGAAAAAACTTCTACCTTGAAATTGTTGTCTATCTCCGTTGCACTGCCGTGTAGATCCTCGTTGCTCTAGATGTTCTTGTTGGATGCTGATTGTTGGATGTGATGCTACTGCTACCTGACATCCAGCACCACTCGAATTCCGATTTGCTTTCGTCTTCGCCAGCTGTAACCAGCGCAGGTCACCGGTGTATACCTGCGTGTTGTATGGCAGTGGAAAGACCGAGTTGTCTTGTCTCCTTCTTCCTAGTGCTCCGCACCGATATGCTTCTGCACCGAAGTGCCTTCGCACCGGTGTGCCTTTGCACTCTCCTGCTTCTATGTGCCTTTGCACTCTTCCTCTTCGATGTGCCTTTGCACTCTCCTGCTCAGCACTTGTGGCTGTATATTGCGGCCTGGGTAGAATTTGGGAAACGCCCTTTGTTGTTTCCTTCACCAGCTTGGCCCAGCACTAGGGCTCTCTTATGCAGCACGACTATACGTTTTAACGGCTGCTGCCAACAGGTCTCTACCTGTAGTTCAACCGTTGTCGTATTTAACGCGTGTAAACCAACCAGCGTTATTAAACTGTACGCTTCTATACACAACCTTCTCGGTTGAACGGCTATTACTGAATGGTTTGTATTGTTGTATTGTGCTACCTTATCTAAAAAATCGGTGCGAATTCAATTCCAATATTTGACCACTACTTCCGCTGCTTCCGGTAATGGAAACAAGGAATCAGTATAGCCACAGTAGATTTGTGTGGACATCTACTAACAAGTATTACTAATTTGAACAGTTTTGAGACCGTACCAGTTTTGTATTGTCACTTATATGACGGATCGATATTTTTAACGCTTTTAGCCCTATAATTCCGAAACCGAAAGTCGGGTCTGTATGAAACCCAATGTTTGCAATGCGGAACCATAATCATCTGGTCTCAAAACTATTGAAAGTTCTGCACAACAAATAGTAGTTATTTTGGGATTTTGGAACCGCATGATGAGTTAAAGACGAAACGTAAAAAAGAAAATATTTATATGCACTTGGCACAAACCGGTACCCATGCGGTACCAATACCCCTAAGGCGTCATTCATAAATAACGTAATGCCAAAGTTCAAAAATCTCACCCCCCATTACCCTTTTGTCGTCCATTAGTCAGACAATTTTAGGACCTCTTCAAAGAATACCAGTTTATGTTGCACTATTATGCCACCTATCTTAGACTCGTCAGTGCTTAACAGTTGAAACGAAACGTAAAGAAAAGGGAAAAAACGGTTATGTGCCCTAAGCACAAACATAGGATAACCCCTAAACGAAATACTCAATAAAAATACTTATGAAATACCGGAAATCGGATCCAAATGATATTCAATTGCAGACTATGAAACCGTAAGACCTTTCGTTTAGAGTTTGTGAAAATCGGTTCATCCATCTCTGAAAAAGTGGGTTCAAATCAAATCCATTAGCAGGCTAATGGAACATAAGACGTTTCATTTCATCTCCGAGAAAAGTAAGTGCATATTTCTGTTACATATAATCACACATACACACAGATAGACACACACACAAACATTTTTACTCAGTTCGTTGAGCTAAATCTAATGGTATTCGAATCAAGCTAAATCGAATGGCCTCTGGTTCACAGTTCTAGGTTTTCATAATGATTGCACAGCCTTTCTTGATGAGAAACGCAAAAATACTAAGCCCTTGATACTACAATACACGTTAAAACGGTACCTTCTCAATTTAATTCGCCTTGGATTCGCAATAAACCTTCTAATCTATCTAGTTTAACATGCAGCCAATTGCTGTTCCAGAGAACATGCCAACAAAAGAACAGTTTATCTTCTCCTCACCAAGTACGACACGAATTTCTGCAACCAGATAACAACAGAACATTTCCTTCCGGTTGCGCCGACAAAAGCTCTTAAAAATGTGAAAAACTGTTCTGCTGTACATTTGCGCTGATCCTGCGTTTCCTTCCTTCTCCAGTCACACTTTTCTACCAGTGCGAGCGATGCGGGAGGGTATATACGGGGACCATTCGTTAGGTGATCTCATTGCAGTACCGATTCTCTTCTTCTCGATCCGAGCAAGTTTGACAATAGTTTGCAAAAATTATAATGAGGTGCTCGAGACAAAACTCCATCCGACAAGCGTTTCTTTTCGCTGCCATTGTCATCGCATGGCACAGAAGCACACAAAGCGAGAAGGAACTCGACGTCGATAGTCGACTAGATGCAATATTAAAAACACAAATTCATTGCAATTTACCGAATAGTTCGAGTTTTCTGGTAAACGGCGTATGCCAAACAAGAAAAAGCATATCGAGTGGAAATGGAAACTTTTTCCGGCGAAGAGGAAAGTATTGCGCAACAGGCAAACAAAACACCGCAATAGATTGTAATCATTGCTGTCGTAATATTTTTTTGTTATTGACAAGTTGCAGGAAAATAATTTGTCGTTCAAGTTTGTCATGTTCAACCGATAATCAGTTCGGAACTTTTGAGCATTTTGTGTTCGAAGTAAAACGGGCATCTGTACTTACTTATTAATCGGTAGCTGCTTTTGTCGTTACCGTTTTCAATTTGGTGATTGAAAATCATTTCAATATGACATTAGAAACTGTTGCGTTTGACATCCTTCGATAAATTGTGTATAGCAGTCAAGATTTTCTATGACTACTGAGGAGTTCATTACTTAGTTTTTATCGTACGTTACAGGAAATCCGGTAGTAGAATTCATTTCAGCAGATCTTTGTCAAATATAATTCTGAGTTTTCCGTAATTTAACAACAATTGTTCTATATTTCATTATCATAATCATAATAATAATCAATTAGCACATCGTTAGTACAATGTTCGTTTCCAATTCTGTGTTTAATGCCGATTGGTTAAACGTAGGAAAATCCATCCCGAGACATTCGCACAAAGTAATGAACTTTCATGACTCCAATTGCTATGATGTCTCATTTTTTTACACCAAGACATCTCATCAGCATTGACTCGCAATTTTATAACAGAAAAACTTTTCCACTTCCGGCATGGCTAGTGCCATTCTTGAACTGGCACTTGCCGTCATCAACTTGTCACTAGCTTTATTGTTTCGCCTGCTTCAAATTCGACCGGACCGGTGCCGCCATCTTTCACCGGTCATCAAATGAACAAGAGAAAAGTTCCCACCCGATCGGTCGGCTGCTCGGCCATCCATGAAGGTTGACCATCAATGTCAACTTCCCTCTCTGAGCAGCCTAGATAGCCGTGTAGTGTCGGTAGCGGTTTCCCAACTGGCTAAGAATAACGCTACGGTCCACCTGTACCGGTAGTATAAGTCCACCAAACAGGTAAGCCGTGTGGCATCCGGCGGAATTATTTTTTACCAAGAATTGATCCACTGGTTTCCTGTTCCATGTCGTAAAAGGCCACAAAAATAGGAACTCCTAAGGCAAGGTGTATTTCCGTGCCGATAACTGAATGGTTGCAGGAGGTTAAACAATGCAGTCATGAACGGAATATCTTGGGGATTTCCCTTACTGTGTTAAGCGAAGCTCTGGCACAGTGGACGACTTCTTTCTTCGCAACTCGTGGGATTTAAATGATTAAAACATTAAAAAAAATCCTTACATGGTTCGCTATAGGCGATTATAAGCCAATATATTTGGTTTCTTGTAGTTGTACGATAGGTGCTGGAGGTGGATTGTTCGTTACCCTAATTGATAATGGTTAGAGTGGCATAAATCAATCTTCAGCATAAACGTACAGCAACTATGAATCTATCCAGACTTCTGCAAGAAGGTAAAGCTTCTATAGCTTTGGTTCAAGAACCATATTTCCAAAAGGGAAACTTCTACGTTGAAAAATTGCTAAACCCAGTCTTTGTTGCCTTCAACAAGAACGGTATGACTAATCCACGTGAAATGCCTCGAGCATGCATACTTGCAAATAGTGCTCTCAATGTTTCTCTCATATTGTAGCTCACAACTCGGGATATTTGTGCTGTCACAGTTGGTATGACTATTGATGGCATAGACAGGAAATATGTCTATTGTTCGGCATATTTACCGCATAACCAACCTTCGCCAAGCGATGACTTCAAAAAAGGTTGTATCATACTGCTGCAAGAGTGATTTACCGCTTGTAATCGGCAGTGGCATAAATGCTCACCATATCATTTGGGGCAGCACAGATATAAATTCGAGAGGCTCTGATATGATGAAATTTGTGAGCAGTACAAACCTGCACATAGTCAATGCAGGAAACCGTCCAACTTTTGCGAGATCTGGAAGAGAGGAGGTTTTGGACGTAACTCTCTGCTCTGATAGAATTGCGCATGAGTTGGTGAATTGGCTCGTCTCCGATGAGCTCAAACCTTCGTTGTCTGCTCATAAGTACATATTCATTGATCATTCAAACGTTAAATTTGATATTATCACATATCGTAATCCCAAATCTACAAACTGCGACCTCTATGAAGAGGGCTTGGCGACTAGATATTACGGGTACCAACCAACAATTGAAACCCTAATTGATTTGGAAAATGTTGTCGGTTCTCTGATGAATGGTTGTGCTGGTGCTGGTGTCTACTGTCGTGCAATGAGGCTGGAACAGTCTCATTCATTTGGTAGATACTGTACTGTGTTCCAAGCAGAAATCTACGCAATTCTGTGTGGAGTACAATCGGCACTTCAGCAGAGGATCTGTGGTAAACGAATTTATTTTTGTTTCGACAGTCAGGCAGCCTTAAAAGCACTCAGTTCGAATGACTCACGGTCGAATCTAGTGATCGCATGTCGAACTCAAATTGAAGACCTCAGCATTTCAAATGCTGTTTACTTCTTATGGGTACCCGGCCATTTTGGTATTACTGGAAATGAATGGGCTGATGAGTTGGCTAGAGCTGGTGCAACGAATGATTTCGTTGGTCCTGAACCAGCTTCACCACTTTCAACTAGTTGGATGAATCACAAGATTCGTTCTTGGGCTGCATCCAAACATGCCAGCTACTGGCGAAGCTTGCAAACTTGCGCTCAGACAAAAGCATTTCTACCAGATTTAAATCTGAAAATGTCAAAGTGTCTACTGCATTTCTCCAAGCATCATTGCAGTATTCTGGTCAAAGCTCTGACTGGACATTGCAAACTCAATTATCACATGGCTACTATTCAACGTGCTGAGTATTATTCGTGTGATTTGTGTGAATGCGATTACGGTACTTCATATCATCTGATATGTAACTGTCCCGCATTGACGCAGCTTCGTATCCGGGTTTTTGGTTCTCCATACATGGTTGAGTCTGTGTATGCGGAGCTAAAATTGAAGGATATTCTCTCGTTTCTCACCCAATGTGGTAAGGAGCTATAGTAAGAAGGGTTCATCGTTCTTCCTGGAGTGAATGAATCCCTTCTGTATTCACCTTAAATAGGGTTTAGCAGATTGTTTGGCATCCTTCAGGGGGTACCGAATTTACTTCTGCTCGTACATACTACGAATCGTTCTGCATTCTTCCGGGAGTGCAGAATGGTGTCGCTTTTGTAAGATCTCTAAATCCTCTCGGGGGTTGGAGGTTTTATTAATAGCAGACTGTTCGGGACCTCGTAGAGGTTCAGAATTTACTTCTGCTTCCACTAAATGTGATCCTCAGCAGATTGTTTAGCATCCCTTAGGGGTGCAGAATTTACTTCGGCTTTTATGTGTTTTTGTGTCGTCAATTTTTCCCATCCTCCCAGTCCAACCCTTACCATTTCCTTTCAATCCTTCCCTCTTATATATCGGGAAATTGATGCTAAAAACAAATTGATGGCAAGGCACAAATCTCCAAATATCAAGGGGAACGTGCCATTTGAGCCAATTTGTTCTGATTCCTGATTCCTCATCAGCAGTGACTCGCAATTTTATAACAGAAAAACTTTTCCACTTCCGGCATGGCTAGTGCCATTCTTGAACTGGCACTTGCCGTCATCAACTTGTCACTAGCTTTATTGTTTCGCCTGCTTCAAATTCGACCGGACCGGTGCCGCCATCTGTCACCGGTCATCAAATGAACAAGAGAAAAGTTCCCACCCGATTGCAGCAGCACTTGCATCTTAGCAAATAGTTACCTCATCAACATGATCAGCAGCAATCGCATCATATCAGTCCGGTCTTTTCTCGGACTATTCGTTGCAGACGTTATTTCCGGCCACCAGGCAGCTATTTGGTCAACTGATTTGTGAATTCAATCCCCGCTGTTTCGTAGTATCTTAGAGAATCTCAAATATCGTATAATTACGGTGTTTTCGCAATCCAAAATGTATAAAAATGGTTATGTATGTAATGTTTTTTTTTATCAGGCAACCATATGTCATCATTTTGCTGTTACTGGTAGACGATGAGTATGATGATGATTGCTTTCGGCAAGGGTAGAAACGAAGAATGGACAACAATAAAAATGACAAATTGAGATGCTGCCATAGATAGCCTTTTAACGGCTCATTTTTTTTTCTTCATTGTACCGCCCGATATGCTACTTTTACGCGAGATTGCTTTATTGCAGGGTTTACACCCACTTCCGAAAGGAGATAACCCAGAGCTTGCTTTCTTTTATGATACTTTTCGACAGCTCTATGTGGTCCCGAACGCTCAAAAATAGAGTCAACCACGTGGCTCCCTCAATTCCCTTTGCGTCTGTGTGTTCAGGAACCTTGTTGAGTTGATTTTTATCTTTCTTCCAATCTTCATTCCCAAACTCCAGCAGGTAATTAATGCAAATAAAATTGCGGACACATTGAAACTGAAATTTTTTTAACGGGAAAATAGTAAAAAACTACAAGGATCAGCCCCATGGGGTTGTTCGAGCCGTTGATGTGGAACAAGGTAACAAAAATCATTCGTGCCGTGACTATCGGATCGATCGGACGTAAATTCTGCTTTCTCCAATCGCGTGGTGAATTGTTTTATTCCGTTATCAAGGTCATTCCGTATTCTATTATCTGCATCAGTGCGGTCGAGTGATAGTTCTAATTAATCCGTTCTCAAGGCCGACTGTGAGCTTGTGTAAAGCAGCACAGCGTGTGGTACCGTTAGCCAGCGCCAGCTGGGCGCTGCGCGTATATCGTTTACATATATACATTAGAAACAGTGATAAATATTTATAGTGACAAAAAGAGAAACGTTTCATTGGACAGTGTAGTGAGAGACTAAAAACAAAGTGCTTTTTCCTCAAAGAGGGTTTTTGCACTTTATTGAACTGGAATATTCACCGGTTGCCTAGGACCGGGCCTTGTCGGCCGATCACCCTTCGAGAGCTAAAGCTAAGTATTTTTTTTCTTTTTCCCTGTTGTTCAGTACCATTAGATTTTTATTGCCCCCTAATATTTACCCGCACGGACACATTTCCGTGCCATGACAAAAGGCACAGAATTGCCTGACCTTCCCCTAGATGATCAAATGGATGCTTCTGATGGCAATAAATCTCGCATTAGAAGCTATCCCGATGGGCTTGCACTCCCGGCCGGACCATATGCGGTTTACATCCGGACCAAAGCCAACGGTAAAAAATTGAACCTTCTAAGACTTTCTGAAGACCTGTCCTCGCGATACAATACTGTACAAAAAATTGAGAAAGTACGCCCGGACAAGCTTAGGGTCTTGTTAGCCAGTGCAAAACAGGCTAATGAGATCGTTCAAAGTGAGCATTTCACGCGGGAGTATCGCGTATACGTACCAGCTCGCGAAGTCGAGATAGACGGCGTGATCACCGATCCGAGTCTGACTTGCGAGGACGTTCTTAAGCATGGGGCAGGCGATTTTAAAAACCCCCTACTCAAGAACGTTAAGATACTGGACTGCAAGCAATTGCGTTCAGTATCGACCGCTGAGGATGGGACTAAGTCCTATATCCCATCAGACTCGTATCGGGTGACTTTCGCTGGCTCGGCTTTGCCTAATTACGTCCTCCTGGACCGAGTCCGTTTACCTGTTCGTCTTTTTGTGCCGCGGGTCATGAACTGCACCAATTGCAAACAATTGGGACATACAGCATCCCATTGTTGCAATAAATCCCGGTGTATAAAGTGTGGAGGGAGTCATGCGGATAACTCCTGCAGTGGAGACAATGAAAAGTGTCTCTACTGTAAGGAGGGGCCGCATGACCTCTCTGATTGTCCCGCGTACAAATTGCGCCAGGATAAGATGAGGCGTTCACTTAAGCAACATTCAAAGCGTTCTTTTGCTGAAATGTTGAAGAGTGCTACGCCTCCAGTAAACCTGTACGCTTGTTTGGCAACTGACGAGAGCGAATATGATGACCCCCTCGAAGGTACATCTTCGGCTGTCCCTCATAGCTCATCAATTAGAAAGAGAAGAAATAAATCTTCTCAAAAGCTCCCTAGTAAGGGTTTGAAGATGTCCTCTGATGGGTTTCCAAAAATTACAACAACTGGTAGTGATGGCAAAAAACCAGAGAAAAAAGCTCCAGGCCTTGGAAAATTAAATTCCGAGCAAGAATTTCCATCACTTCCTGGGACTTCAAAACCCCCGAAAGTCCCTAAAGATCAGTCAGAAAATTTACCAAATACTGGGTTTGTTAAATTCTCTGATATTGTGGACTGGATCATGTCTACTTTCAATATTTCTGAACCTCTTAAAAGCCTGATAATGGCTTTTATTCCTACAGCTAAAACATTCTTGAAGCAGTTGACTGCAAAATGGCCCCTTCTTTCAGCGATCGTATCCTTCGATGGCTAAGACACCCACCGAGGTCACGGATACGATCACTGTTATACAGTGGAATTGTAGAAGTATCATCCCAAAAATAGATCCTTTCAAATTTCTAGTAAATAATCTGAAATGTGACGCATTTGCATTGTGCGAAACTTGGCTAACTTCTGAAATACCCTTAAACTTCCACGATTTTAACATTATTCGTCTGGATCGAGATGATTCCTATGGAGGAGTACTTTTGGGGATCAAAAAGTGCTATTCTTTCTATCGCATTAACCTCCCCTCGATACCAGGTATTGAAGTTGTCGCATGGCATGTTACAATCAAAGGCAAGGACCTTTGCATTGCTTCCATCTACATTCCCCCAAGAGCCTCGGTTGGGCATCGGCGGCTCAATGATATCATAGAGCTTCTTCCCGCACCGACGTTGGTTTTAGGAGACTTTAACTCACACGGTACGGGATGGGGCTGTCTTCACGACGATAACAGATCAACTATGATCCATGATATCTGCGACAACTTCAATATGACAATCTTGAATACGGGAGAAATGACACGAATTCCTGCACCACCAGCAAGACCAAGTGCGCTAGACTTATCCCTTTGCTCGACATCGCTACGGTTGGATTGCACGTGGAAGGTAATCCCTGATCCCCACGGTAGCGATCATCTGCCTATCGTAATTTCAATCGCCACCGGATTAAGACTGTGATACTCGTTCTCAATTACACCTACAAGTATATTTTAGTGTTAGCGTGTAAATGCACATTAGCTCCTTGGGGTTGGCAGTCTACTTCCGGATACCAGACAGATTGGTTGTGTCTTACTAAAGTGGCATATAGTATTTCGCCCACATAACTAGAGGTTACCACATAAATGGCGACGAGAGGGATATTTTGTTCCTAGTTTTGAACATTGCAATATTTTGAAAAAGTAAGAATAATTCAAAATTATTCAAAGTTTAGAAAATACCCCATCGTGGCTGACATGAGATGGTGGTGTGAGGAAAGTCCCAAGTTCACTTGCGTGAAAGACATGGCCGTTCGAAGTGAAGTAACACGAAAAGTTAGCATTAAATGAGAAATGCATAACAAATTGAGCTAAAAAAGTTAAGCTCGGCGAGTCTTAAATGACAGAGTAAAATACTCGTATATTGCACATTAAGGAAGCGAAAAAGAAACGAGCTAAAAAAGTTGAGCTCGGGTTATTGTGCATAAAAAAAAAAGAGCTAAAAAAGTTGAGCTCAGGTAATATACGCATTAAGGAAACGAAAAACGAGCAAAAAAAAAAAGTTGAGCTCGGGTGAAAAAATGAGCTCAGGCCGATTGCAATTGAGTGCAAGGTTGAAAAATAAGCTTTTAAAAAGCTGGTGATAGAGTTCTTCCAAAGAGCCATTGAACACTTTCTCAACAAAAAAAAAAAAAAAAAAAAACAGACGGGAAAAGCTAGGTGACATTGAAGTTGATAAGTGACGTAAGAGTTGTCACTCTTTTTTTTCAGATACTTTTTTTTCCCTAAGATGGCACAGAGAAATCAAAATCCGACCAATGAAAATGATCAAAATGTTTTTGTTCTTCAAACAACACAAACTTTTAATCCAGCGGTTTATAATCTTCCACAATTTCGATTCGGGCATTTGCCTACTTCGGAAGTGCGAAATGCATGGACCGGTTGGATCCGTGGTTTCGAACGTGTCATGACAGCTTCAAATATTGTTGACTGCTCCATCAAAAAAATCCAACTGCTGGCAATGGGAGGATTGGAGCTACAAACTGTTTTCGATTCAATCCCAGGAGGAGATGTTGAAGAGGCCGACAATATAGATCCCTACATGGTGGCGAAGTCTAAATTAGACGAGCATTTCTCTCCTAAACATCACGAAAGTTTCGAAAGATATTTATTTTGGACTATGGTAGCTGACGCAGAGGAACCGATTGAAAAATTCTTGGAAAGAATTCAACAAAAAGCCGATAAGTGCTCTTTCGGACAAACTCCCATGGACAGTCGGCAAATCGCTGTAATGGACAAAATTATTCAAGCCGCTCCAGAGGATCTTCGCGAACGGCTGCTGGAAAGGGAGAATTTAACTTTGAACGATTGTGTTAAGGTTGTCAACTCATATCAGGCAGTAAAATATCAAGCATCTGCGATGAGTAAGAGACCACATCAGGCGATACTGAACGTACAGCGTCTCTATACAAAAGCGAACATAACGAAACCAGAATTTTCGCAAAATAAGCTTAGGTGCACCCGCTGTGGCTACAGTCAACACAATCCCGGAGAGAGATGTCCAGCATATAATCAAAAATGTTTGCGATGTGGGGTTACAGGGCATTTCAAATCGGTGTGCAGAGCTCTTAGTGAGAAAACGAACGTAAGTAATTAAAACTTTAGGCAATATTTAGATAGGTTTTCTGTATAGAATATGCAAATACATGTTTAAATTTCAGCTTAAAACTGGAAATGAAATCCCGGGAAAACGATTTTATTCGATGGGAAATGAAAAACGTGCGATGGTTTTCAAGCGACCACGAAATGTTTTGAATATAAATGTTGATGAAGCAAGCAGTATGTATGAGGAACTGCCCGTTTACAATATTGGGAATACATCGGACGACCAAATCAGGTGTCTCGTGGGAGGAATTAATATACAAATGTTAATTGACTCGGGCTCAAAATATAATCTTATTGATGATAATACATGGAATATGATGCAGCTCCAAAACGTTACAGTAAAAAATGTACGCTTTGATTCGAACAAAAAATTTCTCGCGTACGGTAAAGTACCGTTGAAACTTTTAATGATTTTTGATGCCGACATTCAAATACAGGGCGTAAGTGAAAAGTTACCAATAAACTCCACATTCTTTGTTATCGAAAAGGGCCAACAAGCATTGCTAGGAAAGGACACTGCCCAAAAACTAGGCGTTCTTCGGATTGGCCTAAGAAACTGTTCAACTGATGTGCACTATGCAGATGAATTGAAAGCAACATTTCCTTACATAAAACACGTCGAGCTTACGCTGCCGATAGACAAAAGGATTGCACCTGTGATTCAACCTCTTCGACGATGTCCAGTACCGTTACTAGGGAAAGTAAAAGCAAAAATTGATGATTTGTTGGCGCAGGATATAATAGAACGAATCGAAAGACCAACGACATGGGTTTCACCACTTGTTCCTATTTTGAAGGATAATGGTGAAGTACGCCTTTGCATTGATATGCGTCGTGCAAATCAAGCAATTCAACGGTTAAATCACCCCTTGCCAATATTCGAGGAAATCCTTTCCCGGATTCGGAATGCTCGTTTTTATTCGTTACTAGATATGAAAGATTCTTATTATCATATAATGCTTTCTGCAGAATGTCGAGATATTACTACCTTCATAACGAATTGGGGTCTATTTCGATTCAAACGTTTGTTTTTCGGAGTTAATTGTGCACCTGAATTGTTTCAGAGTCTGATGGAAAGTTTGTTCGCAACGTGTAGTAATATGGTGGGATTCATAGATGATTTTTTGATATACGGAGAAACAGAAGAGGAGCATGATCGGGCACTCAAAGCGGTAGTGCAACGAATTGATGAACTTGGAATTCAGCTTAACCATCACAAATGCAAGTTCAAGAAAACGGAGATCATTTTCCTGGGTCACAAACTTTCAGAAAAGGGTGCGCTACCTTCAGATGATAAGATAGAATCAATTTTAAGCTGCCGTGCTCCTAAATCACGCGAAGAGCTCAGAAGCTTCATGGGACTGGTTACATACGTTTCTCGTTTTATTCCAAATTTAGCTACCGACAGTTGTCCGCTGAGAGACCTGATAAAGTCATCGTCACATTTCGAATGGAAGCAAATCCATCAGATTGCATTTGATCGACTCAAACAGCGTATTGGATCAATTGATTATTTAGGTTATTTTGATCCAAATGATCGTACATTAGTAATAACAGACGCATCGGGTGTAGGACTTGGAGCCGTGTTGATACAATTCAAGGGAAATTTACCAAGAGTAATTAGTTATGCGTCTAAAAGTTTGTCGGAAACGGAAAAAAAATATCCGCCGATTGAAAAAGAGGCACTTGGCATTGTATGGGCGGTTGAAAGGTTTCGTATATTTTTGCTTGGTATTACTTTCGAACTTGAGACTGATCACCGGCCACTTGAAACTATTTTCACGGCTACTTCTCGACCTACTATTCGTATCGAGCGCTGGCTTTTAAGATTACAAGCTTTTAAGTTCAACGTGGTTTATAGGAAGGGTTCTGCAAACTTGGCCGATTCATTATCAAGACTAGCCGCCCACTGTAGCGATACCAGTTGGAACGAAGAATCCGAAGTTTTCATACGTCACGTGATGGTTGAAGCCATAGCCATTCTCAGCGATGGAAATAACAACGATTTTGACGATAGCACAGAAATTGCCATTAGGGCCATTCAAGATGCGGCGGCCATCGATATTACAGAGGTAATTGATGAAACAAAAATCGACGACGAGTTGAAAACATTAAAAGATGCGATTATGTCGGGCGTTTGGAAAGATCCGAGTCTAAAGCCATATGCGCCTTTCCAAAGCGAGCTGAGCTATGTCAATGGTTTGTTGATGCGTGGTAGAAAATTAATAGTTCCCGTGGTTCTTCGAGAACGTATATGTATGCTGGCTCACGAAGGACACCCGGGCCATTCAGTAATGAAAAGTCGTTTGCGAGATAAATATTGGTGGCCGAATATGGATCATGCGGCCATTAGAGTGTGTGATAGATGTGAGGGCTGCCGTTTAGTGCATGCTGCTGATCCCCCGGAACCGATGGCAAGAAGAACTATACCCGAGAAACCATGGGTTGATCTAGCAATTGACTTTTTAGGTCCTTTGCCCACGAATGAATACGTACTCGTCGTAATCGATTATTATAGCCGATACATGGAACTAGAGATTATGTCCAAGATAACAGCTTGTGAAACTGTACGGAAATTAAGAAAAATTTTCCGAACATGGGGTTATCGGAGAACAATAACCTTAGATAACGCGAAGCAGTTTGTCTCAAAAGAGTTTTCTGATTTTTGCACATCGATCGGAGTAGTCTTAAATCACACCACGCCATACTGGCCGCAAGCTAACGGAGAGGTTGAGCGACAGAACAGATCTCTGCTTAAAAGATTGAAAATTTCGAATGCTTTATACGGCGATTGGAAGACCGAGTTGGACGATTACTTAATCCAGTACAATAATTCACCTCATTCAACAACTGGAATGACACCAAGTGAACTCCTTCAAAATAGGAAAGTACGCTTCAAACTTCCACAGATCGATGACATTAGTACCACTCCACCGTCCTCAGAATTTAGGGACAGAGACATTCAAAAAAAGTTTGAAGGAAAAGAACGAGGAGATGCCAGGCGAGCAGCAAGGACGAGTGACATTCAAACTGGTGATTCTGTTTTGATGAAAAACCTAACGATACAAGATAAGCTAACAACCGACTTCGGAAAAGAAGAATATACAGTAGTAGGCAGAAATGGGCCTAACGTTACTGTGGAATCAACTGAAACAGGAAAGCGTTTCGACCGCAACACATCTCATCTTCGGAAAATTGAAGAATCCAACGAGAAACACTTTCGATCTGACGACACGCTACTGACGCACGAAACGGATAAGCAAGCTGTGTTGCGAAGATCATCTCGTGCTCCAAAGCCAACGGCGCGCTTCAGTCCGTGATATTGCTATTTTCAAATAACTCAGATTTAAATGAATATATATTTTCTTTTGATATTTGCAAATAAAAAAAGGGAGATGTGATACTCGTTCTCAATTACACCTACAAGTATATTTTAGTGTTAGCGTGTAAATGCACATTAGCTCCTTGGGGTTGGCAGTCTACTTCCGGATACCAGACAGATTGGTTGTGTCTTACTAAAGTGGCATATAGTATTTCGCCCACATAACTAGAGGTTACCACAAAGACCATCGGAAACAATCAATGTTTCGTATGACCTCACACGAAACATTGATTGGAAATGCTACGCAAATTTGATATCTGAGAATCTAGAAACAACACAAGAACTTCCTCCGGAGGAAGAGTACACGTTTTTGGCTGGCTTGATTCTCGACACCGCGACTCAAGCTCAGACGAAACGTGTACCCGGCGCGAAATCTAACATCCGTCCCCCCAACCCGTGGTGGGACAAAGAGTGCTCAGAATTAAACGCGGAGAGAACTTCATCATTTGTCGAGTTTAGGAAAAACGGAACACCTGATAATTTTAGAAACTACGCGGCATTAGACGCTAAAATGAAAAGCTTGATTAAAGCGAAGAAAAGCGGTTATTGGCGTCGATTCGTAGACGGATTATCGAGAGAAACATCAATGAGCACTCTTTGGAACACAGCCCGACGAATGCGCAACAAAAACACCACAAACGAAAGCGAGGAATATTCTAACCGCTGGATATTCGATTTCGCTAAAAAAGTATGTCCTGACTTTGTTTCGGAACAGACAATCATTCGCGTCGCTTCATCAAACAGAAACGAAACACCTTTTTCGATGGTCGAGTTCTCACTTGCGCTTTTATCGTGTAACAATAAATCTCCGGGGTTAGACAAAATCAAATTCAATTTGTTGAAAAATTTGCCTGACTCTGCCAAAAGGCGCTTATTGAATTTATTCAATAGGCTTCTTGAGGATAATATTGTCCCACATGACTGGAGACAAGTAAGAGTTATTGCCATTCGAAAACCAGGGAAACCAGCCTCCGATCACAATTCGTATCGGCCGATTGCTATGCTTTCCTGTATCCGGAAATTGTTCGAAAAAATGATTCTGTTTCGTCTAGACAATTGGGTCGAGACTAATGGCTTACTTTCAGATACACAATTCGGCTTCCGCAGGGGCAAAGGAACGAACGATTGTCTTGCGTTGCTCTCAACCGAAATTCAAATGGCATTTGCTCGTAAAGAACAAATGGCGTCAGTTTTCCTAGACATCAAGGGGGCTTTTGATTCAGTTTCCATAAACATCCTATCTGAGAAGTTGCATCAGCATGGTCTTTCACCAATTTTGAATAACTTTTTGTATAATCTGTTGTCCGAGAAATACATGTATTTCGCGCATGGTGATTTGTCGACAATACGATTCAGTTACATGGGTCTTCCTCAGGGCTCATGCTTAAGCCCCCTTTTATACAACTTTTACGTGAACAACATTGATGAATGTATCAACACATCTTGCACGCTAAGACAACTTGCCGACGACAGCGTTGTGTCTATTATAGGACCCAAAGCTGCCGATCTCCAAGGACCATTGCAAGATACCCTCGACAACTTGTCGACATGGGCTCTTCAAATGGGTATCGAGTTCTCTACGGAGAAAACTGAGCTGGTTGTATTTTCAAGGAAGCGAGAACCAGCACAATTACAGCTTCAACTAGGGGGTGAAACCATAGCTCAGGTCTTCACATTTAAATATCTCGGGGTCTGGTTCGACTCCAAAGGCACCTGGGGATGTCACATTAGGTATCTGAAACAAAAATGCCAACAGAGAATCAATTTTCTTCGTACAATAACCGGATCATGGTGGGGTGCCCACCCAGGAGACCTGATCAGGCTGTACCAAACAACGATATTGTCCGTGATGGAATACGGATGCTTTTGCTTCCGATCCGCGGCGAACACTCATTTCATCAAGCTGGAAAGAATTCAGTATCGTTGTTTGCGTATTGCCTTAGGTTGCATGCAGTCAACTCATACGATGAGTCTCGAAGTGCTCGCGGGCGTCTTACCGTTGAAAAACCGATTCTGGGATCTCTCATATCGATTGCTAATCCGATGCGACATCTTGAATCCGATGGTGATTGAAAACTTCGAAAGGCTTGTCGAGCTCAATTCTCAGACCCGTTTTATGTCCTTGTATTTTGATTACATGGCTCAGAATATTAATCCTTCTTCGTTTGTTTCCAATCGTGCTCATTTCTTGGATACTTCTGATTCTACTGTGTTTTTCGACACTTCCATGAGAGAAGAAATTCGTGGAATCCCGGATCACGTGCGCCCTCAAGTGGCCCCAAATATTTTTTATAATAAATTTAGAACAGTCAACTATGAAAAGGTGTTTTACACTGACGGTTCAAACATCAACAGGTCCACAGGCTTCGGCATCTTCAATCAAAACATCACCGCTTCTCACAAACTCAATGATCCGGCTTCAGTTTACGTCGCAGAATTAGCTGCTATTCAGTACACCCTTGAGATCATTGAAACCTTGCCCAAAGACCATTACTACATTGTCACGGACAGTCTAAGCTCAATAGAAGCTCTCCGGGCAATGAAGCCAGGAAAGTATCCCCCATATTTCCTGGGGAAAATACGGGAACACTTGCGAACTTTATCTGAACGGTCTTATTTGATATCGTTAGTCTGGGTCCCTTCGCATTGTTCCATTCCAGGCAATGAAAAGGCAGACTCATTGGCTAAGGTGGGCGCATTAGAAGGTGATATTTATGAAAGACCAATCTGCTTCAATGAATTTTTCAGTATCTCTCGTCAGAAAACTCTCGAAAGTTGGCAAACTTCATGGAGCAATGGCGAACTGGGACGATGGCTACATTCCATTATCCCTAGGGTATCGACGAAACCTTGGTTCAGGGGGATGAACGTGAGTCGCGATTTCATTCGTGTTATGTCGCGGCTCATGTCAAATCACTACACTTTCAACGCACATCTCCGGCGTGTTGGGCTTGCGGAGAGCGGTCTCTGCACCTGTGGCGACGGTTATCAGGACATCGAGCATGTCGTGTGGTCGTGCGTGGAGTATCGTGACGCCAGGTCGAAGCTACTGGAGTCCCTTAGGGCCCGAGGTAGACCGCCTGAGGTTCCGGTTCGGGATGTGTTGGCGAGTCGGGATAGTTTATATATGCTTTTCATATACCAGTACCTTAAACACATTGATATACAAGTGTAATGTGTTATCCCTCGTTAAGAAAGTATAAACTCCACCTACAGGTTCGACACTAACATCCGCCTGATTCTCTCGATCCCCGTCCCTGTCCACCATCTTCATTGGAACTAACAAGATCTTTTTTTGTCACTAACTTTTTCGTTATCCCTTCCCTGTCTCTTCACCATCTCGATGGCAACTAATTAGATCTTTATCGTTTTCAAACATTTTGTTCCCACATCCCCTTTTTACCCCGTTTCCACAATATTTACTTTTTTTTTTCATTCTCTTCCGTAACATCACCATCATCGTCCACGGAAGGCCGCCCCAGTCGAAAACCAGCACGCGGGCCACCCGCCGGGCCTTCGTAGCCTGGGGGTGTTTCCCGCGGACCCACACGGACCGAATGATGCGGCCAACATGGATCTTCGCCAACGGCATATGGAAGACCCTCATGCAATATTCAATTCACCGGCCACTACCGATCGCTTCTCGAGAATCCGCTACCGCTACATTACATAATGATACTATTCTAGTTTTAAGTTAGTCGTAATTAAGATTAGTAAATACCCTTGGCATCTTAGAGCTTAAGCAGTGTGCCTTAAAAATTATATTATAATATTGAATAAAAAGGTAATAAAAATTTCCAATGATTGACATTTTCAATTAATCGTCACACTTTTGAATCCGCAAATGCACAAGAGTCTGCTTAGATTGATCCTTATTAGGAATCAACACCGAACACACGAACCCAGAATATAGACTCTATTTATCGTGATTTGTATTTGTTTCGTAGCCGACGAAATTACATCAATAGCCCAAATGTATACAATTAAATGTTTGTACATACTTGCGATACGGATATCGATATTTAAGCTTCTCTTCATCAAGCTTGTGTTCAAGTTTTGTATGCAAGCAGTTATTTTTATAGCGTTTCTCTACCATTACTACCATTTTGCGATTTCGGTTGAAGCGATAAAATATTTCTCATTATCAATCGAGTTCATCTTATATGAATTAGAAATTGGTCTTATGCACTCAAAATTTACCTTGGGGTAGTTGTCAATTTCTCAGACGAAACGACATAACATGGGATTTCATCCAATCTTGCATGACACAAGATCAGAGCATACCAATAAAAGCTTCAAATCGTTTATGGTACTTTTTATCTTGCTGTGTAGCAACAACCTACCTCTAAGCAAGCTACGCATAAGACTGAAACGTTAGCTATAATTTCGCTTCTATTTGTAGATTCGCGTGCTTCCAACAGCTTTGCTTTTGCTTCGATTGACCAATCAGAGCGCTGCTTTCCCTTTGGTATATCGCTTACTCCTTCAAAACCGTCGACTATGGCAGGGAAATCCGGTGTGCCGGAGATTTTTTGCAACCAAAATAAGACACTGCTATCTATTAATCAAAACCTGACCACATTTCTACGTGTATTTTTCTTGAGTTTCTAATTTGCACCCCTATATAGAAAACAAAAATGTGTTCCACATTAAAACTTACGTTCGAAACGTACTGTCCTCAGTCCTTAACCCATTATGTCCTAGTGTATGATATATCATACACAAAACTTCCTATATTTTAATACATGTTTACTTTAGAAGCTTCATAACTAACAACTTTACTGGAGCACTAGTTGATAGTTTACACTAATAATTTCTTTGTATATTAAAATTGTTCTCAAGTGTCAACGTTTTATCTGTATTATAGTCTTGCAAAGTTCACACAAATAACCAAAGAAAAGTAAGCAATATATTCGTGTGAATCTTATGTTCGAAACTATAGGTAATACTTCCATCTTTTGACAAACCATTGCCAAAGGTTCAAATTAGTTATTTCTATAGGAAAATTCCAAAAATATAAATTAAACATTAAAAAATTGTTGTTAATATTTGAACCAGAGGTGAAAATAAGCCCATTTTGCGCTGGAAAATGTGATTCAGCATTTTCGATTGTGAATCAGAAAACCGAACACCGTGAATTGGAAAATTGGGTAATAAAACTAAAATGACTCAGCACTGATCAGTCAAAGACGAAACGAAGTTTAGCACTAAGCAGTTCAATTTGAACTGCTCTGCACTGATGAGTCAAAGACGAAACATAAAAATAATAAAAACGGTTATGTGCCCTAGCACAAAATTTGGCTAACCCCTAAATAATAGAAAATATCGATAATTGAAGTAATTTTTCACACTTTTATGAATTTGATTCCGAAAAATATTCTAATAGGCGTATATTATCGAACTCAATTCGTCAAGATGAAAATATCTATACAGAAAGAAATGATGAAACTCACACGACCTGTATACCAATAGTACTATGAAATAGACATCAGTTGAAACGAAAATCTGATTGATGTAAAATTACATTAGGATTCATTTAGTTTTTCCTTGAACACGACTGTATATTTACAAATCGTTTAGTTTTGTGATGTCTTTCCATTCAATTACCTGCTCCAAATATGTGTATGAAAATAAATGTAAACTCATACAATATTTTTATCTGTGTATATAATTAGATTAAAATGAAAGGTTCGTCATCACTATCTAGTACACAAAAAAATCTTTCAGATCTCAAACAACATGTAGGTTAAATAGTGAACTGCAAGCGCATACGTTTAATTCATACAGCAAACTACTTTGAATCTGTTAGATAAACTATTCAATATGGGGAACACGTAGAAAGTTTCCATGCAAAACTCGACACATTTGCTCTGAACGTACCGGCTAAGGTTTTATCCGGTTATTCCATTCAAAGTGGAAAAATCAAGATCGAACAATCATTAAATCGTAATCACTAGCATAGATGATTGATTGTAATCTTTCCCAATAAAGATCACTACTGATCTAATCTTCTTAAGATCAGTTGATCAGTGATCTTTGAATAACATCGTTTAAAATAAATACTGATCGGTGGTGATTTTGAATAATAGTAGCTCTGATGATCCTGTAAGATAAAACTACTGGACGATTCGATCAGCTTTGAGCATTGTGGAAGAAAACCACATATGAGCAAAATCAGACATGAGTGCCGATTGATTTACATCTAAAATCGTTGATCCCAATGAGGGGCGTGAAAATTAGTGCCAACGATAATCCTACAGTAATTTTTAACAAAGGATAATGTGTCAATGAGACTTTTGAAATCGTGTGATAAGGAATATTACAGGAGTTTGTACATCAATGATTTTTTTTTTTTTTTTTTTGATTCAGTAATAGCCGTTCAACCGAGAAGGTTGTGTATAGAAGCGTACAGTTTAATAACGCTGGTTAGTTTACACGCGTTAAATACGACAACGGTTGAACTACAGGTAGAGACCTGTTGGCAGCAGCCGTTAAAACGTAAAATCGTGCTGCATAAGAGAGCCCTAGTGCTGGGCCAAGCTGGTGAAGGAAACAACAAAGGGCGTTTCCCAAGCTCTACCCAGGCCACAATATACAGCCACAAGTGCTGAGCAGGAGAGTGCAAAGGCACATTGAAGAAGAAGAGTGCAAAGGCACACAGAAGCAGGAGAGTGCAAAAGCACACCGGTGCGAAGGCACTTCGGTGCAGAAGCATATCGGTGCGGAGCACAAGGAAGAAGGAGACAAGACAACTCGGTCTTTCCACTGCCATACAACACGCAGGTATACACCGGTGACCTGCGCTGGTTGCAGCTGGCGAAGACAAAAGTAAATCGGAAATCGAGTGGTGCTGGATGTCAGGTAGCAGTAGCATCACATCCAACAATCAGCATCCAACAAGAACATCTAGAGCAACGAGGATCTACACGGCAGTGCAACGGAGATAGACAACAATTTCAAGGTAGAAGTTTTTTATTTTCCTTTTGATTGAGTACTGTGTAGTGTTGGTTTCATTTTTTATTTTAAAGTTTGATTAAAAACATTTTAATGTGATGGATGAATCCATGGACGTAAATCCTAGCATGAATCCTATACCCCCACGAACGAAAAAATATCAGGAGAGCTCTTCTGGGCCTTGGATAGTCTTTTTTAGACGTATATCAAAGCCATTAAACATTTACCAAATTTCTAAAGATTTGACATCACGATACTCTTCAATCAAAGAGATCATAAAAGTAAATAACGATAAAATTCGTGTTGTGGTAAATAATTTGAAACACGCGAATGATATTGTCTCTTCGGAACATTTCATTAAAGAGTATAAAGTTTACATACCCTCCAAAGATGTCGAAATTGACGGTGTTGTTACCGAAGCGAGTCTTTCGGTAGATGATTTACTCAAGCATGGTGTTGGTCGTTTCAAGAACTCTATGCTTGAGAGTGTGAAAATACTGGAGTGCAAACAACTGTACTCAGTAGTTTATGAAGAGGGAAAAAAAGTTTATCGCCCATCAGACTCGTTTCGAGTGACATTTGCCGGATCTGCGTTGCCGTCCCATGTCTATGTCGATAAAATTCGCCTCCCTGTTCGGCTTTTTGTTCCAAATGTAATGAATTGTACGAACTGCAAAAAATTCGGACACACAGCTACTTACTGTAGCAATAAACCAAAATGTATTAAGTGTGAAGGACCTCATAAAGATAATGATTGCAACAAGGAAATTGAAAAATGTATTTATTGTGGGGAAAGTCCTCATGAGGATATTTCAGTATGCACTGCATTTAAAGTGCACAAAGACAAAATTAAGCTTTCTTTAAAAGCACGGTCTAAGCGCACATATGCAGAAATGCTTAAAACGGTCATTGATGTCCCCCCTTTGGAAACCGAAAACGGGTTTTCAAATCTAGAGGAAACAGAGGACTCTGACTCTGACGAAAATAGTGAAGGTAATTCGTTTATCACTACCCAAGGGTCAGTTAAGAGAAAGAAGTCTTCTTCCAAATTACCAAAAAAGACACCTAAAGTTTCATCTTCAAAAAAAGATCCCCGTGTTAAACAAAAAAAGTCAAAACCAAAGACTGTGCCTCCTGGTTTGTCAAATTCACAAACCAATCCAGGATCTAGCACAGAAAAAGGTAATAATCCTGTGGGCTCCATTTCACAGCCACCAACAGGATTACTGAAGTTTTCGGAAATTGTTGAATGGATTTTCTCAGCATTCAATATATCTGAACCCTTAAAGACCCTCATAATGGCATTCCTTCCAATAGCTAGAAATTTTTTGAAGCAGTTATCAGCTCAATGGCCAATTGTCTCAGGTTTTGTATCTTTTGATGGATAATTTATCACCCGCCGCAAATGATACAATCACTGTCCTGCAGTGGAATTGTCGAAGCATCATGCCAAAACTTGATTCATTTAAAATTTTATTGCATAGTCAAAAATGTGATGTATTTGCTTTATGCGAAACATGGCTTACTTCAAACATAGCTTTAAATTTTAATGATTTTAACATTATACGTCTCGATAGAGACTCTCCGTATGGTGGAGTGCTTTTGGGAATTGAGAAATGCTGTTCCTTTTATAGATTAAACATCCCTTCAACTTCTAGTATAGAAGTTGTTGCTTGCCAAATAAACATTAAAGGCAAAGATATTTGCATAGCTTCGGTTTATATTCCTCCAAAAGCACAAGTTGGACAGCGACAGCTTAATGAAATGGTTGAAGCCCTTCCTGCTCCACGATTGATTCTGGGGGATTTAAATTCGCACGGAATGATGTGGGGTTCCGTTTACAATGATAGCAGATCATCTTTAATACAAAACATTTGTGACAATTTTAGCATGACGGTATTAAATATGGGTAGCATGACACGGATCCCAAGACCTCCTGCACGCCCAAGTGCATTAGATCTATCTCTTTGCTCAACATCAATTCGACTAGATTGCACCTGGAAAATATTGCCTGATTTACACGGTAGCGATCATTTACCAATCATCATCTCAATTAGCTGTAACAAATGTATTGCTAATTCAGCTAGTATTCCATATGATTTAACAAAAAATATCGACTGGATTAAATACCAAAGTAGAATCTCTAGTATTTTGAATTCAATGGAAGAGCTCCCTCCACTTGAAGAATATGACTTCCTCATTTGTTCGATTCTGGAGGCAGCAGAACAATCCCAAACTAAACGCTTTCCTGGGCCAACGACTAACAGAAGGCCTCCCAACCCCTGGTGGGACAAAGAGTGCTCAGAGGCTAAACTCGCAAAACAAAATGCTTGCAAGTCGTTTCTAAAACGGGGAGGAGGAACTCCTCAGAATTTTGAAAAACTTATGGTTTTAGAAACCAAGTACAAAAGCATACTTCGAGCCAAAAAATGTAGCTATTGGAGACATTTTGTCGAAGGTTTGTCAAGAGAAACCTCAATGAGCACTCTTTGGAATACGGCCAGACGAATGAGGAATCGTAACGTGGGCAATGAGAATGATGAATACTCGAACCGATGGATATTTGACTTTGCTAGGAAAGTTTGCCCAGATTCTGTTCCTACGCAAAGCATTATACGGGAATCTCCTCCAAATAATGGTTTTATTAATAACCCATTTTCAATGATGGAATTTTCTATAGCACTCTTGTCTTGTAACAATAACGCCCCTGGGTTGGACAGAATTAAATTCAACTTGGTGAAGAATCTGCCCGACCTCGCAAAAAGACGTTTGTTGGAATTGTTCAACAAGTTTCTTGAGCAAAATATTGTTCCGCCTGACTGGAGACAAGTGAAAGTTATCGCCATTCAAAAGCCGGGGAAACCAGCTTCCAATCACAACTCATATAGACCCATTGCGATGTTGTCCTGCATCAGAAAATTGTTCGAGAAAATTATTCTACGACGTCTCGACACTTGGGTCGAGACGAACGGTTTGTTGTCAGATACTCAGTTTGGCTTCCGTAGAAATAAAGGGACGAATGATTGCCTTGCATTACTTTCGTCTGACATCCAAATTGCCTTCGCTCAAAAGCAACAAATGGCATCTGTATTTTTAGACATTAAAGGAGCATTTGATTCAGTTTCTATTGATGTTCTTTCAGACAAGCTCCACCAACATGGACTTCCAGCGGTTATAAATAATTATTTGCACAACCTTTTTTCAGAGAAGTGCATGTATTTTTCACATGGCGATTTGGCAACATTCAGAATTAGCTACATGGGTCTCCCGCAAGGCTCATGCCTCAGTCCGCTCCTCTATAATTTTTACGTGAATGACATTGACAGCTGTCTAGTAACCCCATGTACACTAAGGCAATTGGCAGATGATGGCGTGGTTTCAGTTACTGGGCCCGAAGCTATTGATCTGCATAAACCATTGCAAGATACCTTAGATAACTTGTCCGTTTGGGCTGTTCATCTTGGTATCGAATTCTCTGCGGAGAAAACAGAGTTAGTCGTCTTTTCAAGAAAGCATGATCCCGCGCAGCTTCAGCTCCATATGATGGGAAGAATGATCCAACAGGTTTTAACTTTTAAATACCTCGGGGTGTGGTTCGATTCCAAATGCACGTGGAGAGGACACATTAGGTATCTGATAACGAAATGCCAACAAACAGTAAATTTTCTTCGAACAATAACAGGATCTTGGTGGGGTTCTCATCCGCAAGATCTAATAAAATTGTATCAAACAACGATACTTTCAGTGATGGAATATGGATGCGTTTGTTTTCGTTCCGCTGCAAACTCTCATTTTATCAAACTTGAGCGAATTCAGTACCGTTGTTTGCGAATTGCCTTAGGCTGCATGCACTCGACACATACAATGAGTCTTGAAGTTCTGGCGGGAGTTCTTCCATTAAAAGATCGATTTTGGGAGCTTTCATCACGCCTGCTAATAAGATGTGAGGTGCTGAATCCCATGGTAATTAATAATTTCGAACGACTAGTCGAGCTTCGATCTCAAACAAAATTTATGACAGTATATTTTAACCATATGTCACAGGAAATCAACCCTTCAAGATATATTCCTATCCGTGTCAGCATCCTAAGTGCCCCTGACTCAACTTTATTTTTCGATACATCCATGCAGCGTGAAGTGCGTGGAATCCCGAATCATCTACGCTCGACGGAAATCCCAAAAATATTTTCAAGTAAGTTCAGGCATATTGACTCTGAGAAAATGTTTTACACGGACGGATCGCGAATTGAAGAAGCGACAGGGTTTGGTATGTTCAACAATAATGTTTCGGCCTCATTTAGGCTTCAAGAACCTGCATCTGTTTATATAGCAGAGCTAGCAGCAGTTCATTATAGTTTGAGTGTAATCGTCACATTATCTCCAAACCATTATTTCCTCTTCACAGATAGTCTGAGTGCAATTGAAGCCATTCGCTCAATCGCTGCTGGCAAAAATGAACCGTTTTTCTTGGGTAAAATAAAACAGTGTCTGAACGACATATTGAATAATAATTATCTAATCACTATAGTCTGGGTCCCGGCTCATTGCTCCATTCCTGGCAATGAAAGAGCCGATAATTTAGCCAAACGTGGTGCTATTGAGGGTGAAATTTATGAGCGACCGATTGCTTTCAACGAATTCTATAGTTCGTCTCGCCAAAGAACACTTGCCAGCTGGCAAGCATCTTGGGATAGAGATGATCTGGGTCGGTGGATACACTCAATTATTCCGAAAATATCGACAAAGGCATGGTTCAGGGGACTGGATGTGAGTAGGGATTTCATTCGTGTGATGTCCAGACTCATGTCCAATCACTACACGTTAGATGCACATCTCCTTCGAATTGGGCTCTCCGAGACTAATCATTGTGCTTGCGGAGAAGGTTATCGCGATATTGATCATGTCGTTTGGACATGCGTGGAGTATCGTGATGTCAGATCTCAACTAATAAATTCTTTGCGTACCCAAGGTAAACTATCCAATATCCCAGTTCGAGACATTCTTGCTTGTCGTGACCTTTCATACATGAAACTTATTTATCATTTCATAAAGAAAATTGGAGTTTCAATTTAATAAAGGCCCCTTTTAAGACTTAGTTCTGATCCCAGCTGCGTCCATGAGTTCAACCAATAGCTAAATTAGAATAAAAATTATGTAATGATACAAACAAACTCGAAACAGTTTATGAAATTGTCAACAAAATGTCTGAAAATAACAGCTTATTTTATAATTTATAGAAGTTAATCGTTTGGTTCAAATAATATTTCCGAGTAGATTTCATAATTAATGACGAGTTACCTAAGATGATATTTAAGCTATAAGAGAATATGTTTTAATAAATTCAAAACGTTGTGACTATGTTAGAATTAAATTAGGATAAGAATATTATGTAAAAGTGATGCTACGGCGAAGAAAAACTTGTAAACTGCCTTAAGAAATAAACGTATTTATGGAAAAAAAAATCAATGATTTTAGTCAATTTATATGCATGAAGGTGTTTAAATTGGGGAAAACTGTTAATTTGAAACTTTCAGGAATGCTCCTTTAACAGTCTTTGTCACCAGAGTCGGAAAAATACCGGTTTCGTTAGGGCACGGTTTACGAAGTTTGAATACATGTTCTTCTTTTATACAAACCGTATTTGACTTCGCAACTTGTTGTTTAATTACAGTAAAATGAATACTAAATGATAGGAAATGAATGCTACATAAATGTTTTATGAAAATAGTCAGATTGGATCGTAATCCAATTGATAATGGTAATTTTACAGTTTTCGCTGCGCAATATCAATACGCAATGCAAACTTAGTAAAAAATATACCACACCAAATAGTGATTATAGTGACAAAAGACTACGTTTTACTTCCAGCTGGTTGATACTGAAGATGATGTTCATGCACTATCTAGATTAAACCAGCACTATGAAACGCTATTTGACATGAATTTCATTCAAAGAAGTAACTGGAGCGCAGAGTTTCAATGGTGCGTTTGAATTGGCGTAGTCAAATCCTGCATTCCTGTTACTTCTGGGTATGACATTCAAGCTAAATAGGGTAATCAACTCCATAGTACGCTTTGTGATTGCACATGTTTTCTTATCATTATAATTATTATTCATCGCAGCATGCATGTTAATATTATTAGCTGTTTTTATTGATGATGTTACTCCACCACGACGGTATTACTGAATAAATTTCAAATACATCACGAAACATGGAATTTCGATGCGACCGACGAAATAAACTCACTTGAAGAGCCTAAAATTATTGATATCGGATAATCCATATCCGAGAAAATTGAGTTTTGATGTTAACGTTACTTATACCATTACATCACCGGTACTGTAAGTGATAGCCATTTAAATTTCAAACCTGTTTAATGAACACAGAGTAGTATTAAAACGAACCGAACTTTGTTTAAATGTTGATTCCGAATCAGTCAGTAATATTGATAACGATGAAGACATTTATAAATTCTAAGTAAAATCAAAACTTATCTTATCAAAAATCATTCGCTGCAGAATTCACTATAATACCTACAATAAATATGTGATATGAAAAGATAACACTAACTATTTTTACTTACTGTGAATCAATTATCTATTTCGCGTGAATTTGTATTATCTATTTCGCGCATGGTGATTTGTCGACAATACGATTCAGTTACATGGGTCTTCCTCAGGGCTCATGCTTAAGCCCCCTTTTATACAATTTTTACGTAAACAACATTGATGAATGTATCAATACATCTTGCACGCTAAGACAACTTGCCGACGACAGCGTTGTGTCTATTATAGGACCCAAAGCTCCAAGGACCATTACAAGATACCCTAGATAACTTGTCAACATGGGCTCTTCAAATGGGTATCGAGTTCTCTACGGAGAAAACTGAGCTGGTTGTATTTTCAAGGAAGCGAGAACCAGCACAACTACAGCTTCAACTAGGGGGTGAAAACATAGCTCAGGTCTTCACATTTAAATATCTCGGGGTCTGGTTCGACTCCAAAGGCACCTGGGGATGTCATGTTAGGTATCTGAAACAGAAATGCCAGCAGAGAATCAACTTTCTTCGTACAATAACCGGAACTTGGTGGGGTGCCCACCCAGGAGACCTGATTAGGCTGTACCAAACAACGATATTGTCCGTAATGGAATATGGGTGTTTCTGCTTTCGCTCCGCCGCGAATACGCATTTCATTAAGCTGGAAAGAATACAGTATCGTTGTTTGCGTATTGCCTTAGGTAGCATGCAGTCGACTCACACGATGAGTCTCGAAGTGCTCGCGGGCGTCTTACCGTTGAAAAATCGATTCTGGGATCTCTCATATCGATTGCTAATCCGATGCGATATCTTGAATCCGATGGTGATTGAAAACTTCGAAAGGCTTGTCGAACTCAATTCTCAGACCCGTTTTATGTCCTTGTATTTTGATTACATGGCTCAGAATATTAATCCTTCTTCGTTTGTTTCCTACCGTGCTCATTTCTTGGATACTTCTGATTCTACTGTGTTTTTCGACACATCCATGAGAGAAGAAATTCGTGGAATTCCGGATCACGTGCCCCCTTAAGTGGCCCCAAATATTTTTTATAATAAATTTAGAACAGTCAACTATGAAAAGGTGTTTTACACTGACGAATCAAACATCAACAGGTCCACAGGCTTCGGCATCTTCAATCAAAACATCACCGCTTCTTACAAACTCAGTGATCCGGCTTCAGTTTACGTCGCAGAATTAGCTGCTATTCAGTACTCCCTCGAGATCATTGAAACCTTGCCCAAAGACCATTACTTCATTGTCACGGACAGTCTAAGCTCAATAGAAGCTCTCCGAGCAATGAAGTCAGGAAAGTATCCCCCATATTTCCTGGGGAAAATACGGGAACACTTGAGAACTTTATCTGGTCGGTCTTATTTAATATCCTTAGTCTGGGTCCCATCACATTGTTTCATTCCAGGCAATGAAGAAGCAGACACGTTGGCTAAGGTGGGCGCATTAGAAGGTGAAATTTATGAAAGACCAATTTGCTTCAACGAATTTTTCAGTGTATCTCGTCAAAGGACGCTTGAAAGTTGGCAAACTTCATGGAGTAATGGGGAACTGAGACGATGGTTACACTCCATTATCCCAAAGGTATCGACGAAACCTTGGTTCAGAGGGATGAATGTGGGTCGGGATTTCATTCGGGTGATGTCCCGGCTCATGTCTAATCATAACACCTTGGATACGCACCTCCGGCGTATCGGCCTCGTGGAGAGCGGTCTCTGCACTTGCGGTAAGGGTTATCACGACATTGAACATGTTGTCTGGGTATGTACCGAGTATTGTGGCGCCAGATCATAGCTAATTGACTCCCTTCGGGCCCGAGGTATATCACCCATGGTCCCAGTACGAGACGTGTTGGCCCATCGAGACCTTCCATATATGCTGCTCTTATATCAGTTCATAAAGAACATTAACTTACAAGTCTGATCTGCTGAAGGGTTCCACAACATCCTCCTTCAACCTCGACCCTAACATCCGCTCGAACCTCCCCAACTGTCGTCTGTCCACCATCTTCATCGAAAAACTAACAAGATCTTTCTGCTGTCACTAATTTTTGCTCCCCCGTCCCCGTCTCTTCACCATCTCGATGTCAACTAATTAGATCTTATCGCTGACCTAAGTAGTTTCGCTCCCTTACCACCTTTTTCAACAACATAAACTTCTCTCTGTTTCTTTCCTTCTCTTCCACAAAATTCACCACCACGGAGAGCCGCTCAAGTCGATGATCATGCGGGCCATCAGCCGGCTCCTCGTAGTCGGGGGTGTTTTCCGCGGACCCACACGAACGAAAAGATGCGACCAACAGTGATGCGTACCAACGTCGTGCCAGTTTACTCCAGCGTACAAGATCCAGCCAGCCACTGCCGACCACCCGTTGAAGACTAGATCTCCCAAAGCTCATATGGTGTGAAAATAAAAAAAAAATCTAGTTTAAGTAGTTTAAACATATGCCCTCGGCATCTTATAGCTTAACGCAATGTGCCTTAAAATATGTTATTAAATTAAAAAAAAAATCTGCTAAAAACCGAAACGAAGGTTTATTTTGGACGAAATGCACCAAATATTTCTGTTATATTGTGCCTTCATCTCCGAGAGTACTTTTAGCGATACTATTTAAAAAACATTGAATCGTATTTATGATTACCTCTCTCAAATTATAGGCATATTTCTTATAATTTTATTGCTACTGTATTCTCCCAGCGTATGGTATATCATACATAGGATAATTTCATTTGGATTTTTTTTTAATAGTGATTTGGCATTTCCCAACATCTTCAACACAAAATATGATGGTATTGATGATATCTGCTCATTTGGTTCAAATTTGGGTTATAATGGGTTAAGCAGGAAAACTGAATTGAAATATTATTCTTTCATTTTTATTTTTCTGTTCGATATTATGGACCTTTCCAAATACGAATAGTATGTGCAAATTATGCATATTATGGTTGCCTCGACCATTAAAATATTGATGTTACAGGTAATATATTCTTGTAGCAAACATTCAACCAACTTTAAATCACTCTTTAAAATATGTTTTGCGTTTTAATTTCGGACACTAATTTGGGCTAATTCTCGACACCAATTTATTCAGATTGATTCGGGTAGTTCACAAAAGCATGCCTCAGCATTTATGTTACATTTTCGGCAACATTTCTCAGACCAAGCGTATCTGCAATTATACATTTGCAATTATACATCATCAGAAACAATTAGCCGGATAGAAAAAAAATTGACGATTACGTCACTTGTACGATTATATCTCCGAAACGTGTCAGTGATCTTCATAATCGACCCACAGTCCAATTTTTGTTCCCAACGAGCCTAAAATTATTGATATCGGTTGATTCATATGCAAGAAAATAGAGTGGTAATGAATTTTGACGTTCACGTCACTTATACCATTATATCACCGGAACTGTACGTGCCAGCCGTTTGAATTTCATACTAATAGAAATTTATTAACATTGTTGAAATGAGCTCAGCCATCACGAGAAAATTGAGCGAAGAGAAAAAGCTCGTTTAGTTGGTTACGTCACTTATACCATTACATCTCTGGAACCAGAAGGCACAGCCCTTTGATCTTCAAACTTCATCAATGACCCGATAGTAGCTTTCTTACGAGCCTAAGTATGTTGGAACCGGAAACATGTGTTCCTTAAACAAGAAGCATTATCTTGTGCATACCGTCGTAAGGTTACAGGGCTTTGGAACAGTAACCCTTTAGATTATGCTACTAGCCACACTCGCTTGCGGTCTCAAATGGTTACGTGGGATGAGTTTTTATTCGCTCCTAGTGACCTAACTCTCACATGCAGTTTTCCTTTCAAAACATTCAATGTGAGCTATCCTCTTCGTGAGGAATGGTTGTCTGGTTGTCTGGAACGACAACTTGATGAACACATAGTTCGTTATACGGACGGTTCTCTGTTGAATGGTCGTGCTGGTGTTGGTGTCTACGGTCATGAAATGAGGCTAGAGCAGTCTCATTCACTTAGTAGATACTGTACTGTGTTCCAAGCAAAAATCTACGCGATTCTGTGTGGAATACAATCGGCGCTTCAGAATGAAATCTGTGGTAAACGAATTTATTTTTGTTCCGACAGTCAGGCAGCTTTAAAAGCACTCAGTTCGAATGATTCACGGTCGAATCTAGTGATCGCATGTCGAACTCAAATTGAAAACCTCAGCATTTCAAATGCTGTTTACTTCTTATGGGTACCCGGCCATTTTGGTATTACTGGAAATGAATGGGCTGATGAGTTGGCTAGAGCTGGTGCAACGAATGATTTCGTTTCCCTGAACCAGCTTTACCACTTTCAACTACATTGCACTTCGTTGCAAAACAAAAAGTGTTCTGTAAGTAGCAGAAACTTTACGTCTGCTTAGCGGTTCAAATTGAACTGCCGAGTTTAGCACTAAGCAGTTCAATTTGAACTGCTCTGCACTTATGAGTCAAAGACGAAACGTAAAAATAATGAAAACGGTTATGTGCCCTAGCACAAAATTTGGCTAACCCCTAAATGACCATACCTGCATCGGCCAGAAATAGTCGAAAACACGTTTTCGTTCGGCACGTCAGAAAAGACATTGCACTTCGTTGCAAAACAAAAAGTGTTCTGTAAGTAGCAGAAACTTTACGTCTGCTTAGCGGTTCAAATTGAACTGCCGAGTTTAGCACTAAGCAGTTCAATTTGAACTGCTCTGCACTGATGAGTCAAAGACGAAACGTAAAAATAATGAAAACGGTTATGTGCCCTAGCACAAAATTTGGCTAACCCCTAAATGACCATACCTGCATCGGCCAGAAATAGTCCAAAACACGTTTTCGTTCGGCACGTCAGAAAAGACATTGCACTTCGTTGCAAAACAAAAAGTGTTCTGTAAGTAGCAGAAACTTTACGTCTGCTTAGCGGTTCAAATTGAACTGCCGAGTTTAGCACTAAGCAGTTCAATTTGAACTGCTCTGCACTGATGAGTCAAAGACGAAACGTAAAAATAATGAAAACGGTTATGTGCCCTAGCACAAAATTTGGCTAACCCCTAAATGACCATACCTGCATCGGCCAGAAATAGTCGAAAACACGTTTTCGTTCGGCACGTCAGAAAAGACATTGCACTTCGTTGCAAAACAAAAAGTGTTCTGTAAGTAGCAGAAACTTTACGTCTGCTTAGCGGTTCAAATTGAACTGCCGAGTTTAGCACTAAGCAGTTCAATTTGAACTGCTCTGCACTGATGAGTCAAAGACGAAACGTAAAAATAATGAAAACGGTTATGTGCCCTAGCACAAAATTTGGCTAACCCCTAAATGACTTTCAACTAGTTGAATAAAGCACACGATTCGTTCTTGGGCTGCATCTAAACATGCCAGCTACTGGCGAAGCTTGCAAACTTGCGCTCAGACAAAAGCATTTTTACCAGATTTAATTCTGAAAATGTCAAAGTGTCTACTGCATTTTTCCAAGCATCATTGCAGTATTCTGGTCAGAGCTCTGACTGGACATTGCAATATCAATTATCACATGGCTACTATTCAACGTGCTGATTATTCATGTGATTTGTGTGAATGCGATTACGGTACTTCATATCATCTGATATGTAACTGTCCCGCATTGACGCAACTACGTATCCGGGTTTTTGGTTCTCAATACATTATTGAGTCTGTGTATCCGGAGCTAAAATCGTTCTGCATTCTTCCTGGAGTGCAGAATGGTGTCGCTTTTGTAAAATCTCTAAATCCTCTCGGGGGTTGGAGGTTTTATTAACTGTGCATCGTTCATCACAAAGAATGCACATAGTAACAAACCTAAATGCTAGGCACGAGATGGCAGTCCAATTTGAACTGCTTTAAGCACTGATGAGCCGAAGGCGAAACGCGAAGAAATATAAACCTAAATAGGTTTTACAGCAGACTGTTCGGGACCTCGTAGAGGTTCAGAATTTACTTCTGCTTCCACTAAATGTGATCCCCAGCAGATTGTTCAGCATCCCTTAGGAGTGCAGAATAAATTCTGCATTTTTGTGTTTTTGTGTCGTCAATTTTCCCCATCCTCCTAGTCCTTACCATTTCCCTTCAATCCTACCCTCTTATACAGGGTCCGGCACTCGAAGTGTAACCAACTTCAGACCGCTCGCGCAGCTGACGCACGGGCATCAGCTCTCTAGAAATTTGCTAAATGACAGTTCGAAGTTGTATTGTTTGCAAGCGCAAGAAAGCATTTTGCCAAAAGTAAACGCGAAAAAAAAATCAGTGATGGATTTAAAACGTAATAGTGTGATTGCTTCATATTTAGATGGAAAATCACAACCAGCGATTGTTCATGAGCTCAAACACCTTAAAGTGAATAAAGTTTTTGTTTATCGCACCATAACTCGTTACAATAATACTGGTAGCATCGCAAAACGTCATGGAGGTGGTCATCAAAAGACTGCAACGTCACGTGAGATGGTTCAAAAAGTGAAGAAGCGACTTGAACGAAATCCTCGACGAAGTGCCAATCAAATGGCAAAAGAACTGAAAATATCCGACCGTAGCATCCGCCGCATACTGAAAAATGATCTGAAGGTCAAGCCTTACAAGATCCAAAAGGCGCATGATCTCACACCGAAGCAGCAACAAGTTAGACTTGAGAGAGCGAAGGAGTTGCTTCGTTTGGCCGAAAGCGGTCAATTTCCGAACATTGTATTTTCTGACGAGAAAATTTTTCCAATTGAGCAATTCGTAAACTCTCAAAGCGATAGGGTTTACTTGACCGACCGTTCATACGAGAATTTGAGTCATCGATTGGCCACCAGGAGGCAGCACCCGCAACAGATAATGGTTTGGGCCGCTGTAACCGCAGATGGGCGCTCTCCAATCGTTTTCATCGAGCCTGGCGTCAAGGTAAATGCGACATATTATCGGGAACGTATTCTGGAGGTTGCTTTGAATCCGTGGGCAGACAAACATTTTGGTGGCAGACCATGGACGTTTCAGCAGGACTCGGCACCGTCTCACAAAGCTCGAGTGAACCAAGAATGGCTGAAAAACAACGTTCCGAACTTCATCACGTCCACACAATGGCTCTCGAATTCACCAGATGCGAATCCAATGGATTATTCTCTTTGGGCCATTTTGGAGAGCAAAGTCCGAACTAAAAGATACACCAGTCTCGAGGCGCTGAAAAAAGTTATTGTCCGCGAGTGGGCCAAAATACCTGCAAGTCACATTCGGGCAGCTTGCGATTCGTTTTTTGACCGTCTCAAGGCCATAGTCAAGGCAAAAGGTGGTCATATCGAGCAAAAGTGAATTGATTCTGAATTTTGTATTATTTTTACACATTTTGTACTTTGAATTAAGTAAAAGTAATTTTCCAAACTGAATTTATGGCCTTTTTAATTGGTTACACTTCGAGTGCCGGACCCTGTATATCGGGAAAATGATACTAAAAACAAATTGATGGCAAGGCACAAATCTCCAAATATCAAGAGGAACGTGCCATTTGAGCCAATTTGATCTGATTCCTGATGATTCCTGATGTTGAAACCGGTTCAGCCATCTACAAGAAAATTGAACGGTAAGGAAAAAAATAAAAGGTTGTATGCAAGACACGACCGAGCGCGATTACATTAAAAATGAAATAATTCTAAGGTACCCATAATAAATACAAAAAATAAAAATGATGGTGGATGAACTAAACTATGACAAATTACAAATTTACTCTACTTTAAGTGCTTAGATTTGTTGCAAATGATAAAATTGACAATTAGATTCTTTCAGAATAATTGATTCTATTCTATTTTGATGCCTTCCAAAAATTTTAACATTGTAAAGATTTTGAAAAATATCCCTGGAAGTCAATTATGATTATTTCAAAGATCAATTTTGGATGCAAACAACCTCAAGATATAAACCTGAACAAATGAAACCATTTAATATCATAATGATAATTTTCAAGAAAGAGAGCAATTAGACTGATGATCTGATGTATTTATGATTATCATCATAACATAACATTATACTGAATCCATTGTTCGTATGGGAATGGAGAATTCAGTATGCACACGACCCGTTGACAAATTAAAACATTTTTTAAGCGTGCGATATTGAATATCGAATCAATTAAATGAGGCAAATCCATCAACAAATCACCGAAATACAAGCGCTTCAAATAAAGTTCAAAAATCTATCGCCAAAAATTCTAAATTGGCCTGCTAGTTAACGAAGAATCAAAATAAAATACTAGTATACTATACTGAACACACCGCAAACATACAAAAGCAACTATCCAGCGAGCGAATGGATGTGACTTTTATCCACTCAATACTCAAACACCTTCTTTGGCTTACGAGGAATGTTCGCTCACAGCCAGGGAATAACTAAAGTAGAAATGTATTCGAGCATATATCTATAGATTCCCTTTTGTGCAATAATTCATACTTCGCAAATCGGACGAGATGATGACAGCATTGACGCACTGTGACTGGGACTGTGATTGGCTCGTTAAAACATTGTTCAATTCAAACCAATTTTTTCAATGGTATGCAATTGAAATAGTTAAACGACGGTACCTTATAAGTTAAAGTTAAATGTTGCCGAATCGAATGATTGTTAAATTATATAAATCCATCAACAACAACTGAGTTATAAGCGTTCAAAATTATGACAGAAAAAGGGTATGCGGTTTTGCATTTTTTTAATTGACACCCAGCCTCATACAGCGAAGAGTAGAGCATTTTTAATGAAAAAAGAGCGTTTTCTCGGTTACTTCATTTAAACCATTATATATCCTGAAACAACCCGTTTTGTCAGTTACATCACCTATACCATCACTGTGTCTGTTGTAGTAATGTAGGTAGATCAAACTCAGGTAGCCAGGAATATTTGTTGCCTTGGTCGTGATTTAATAACGAACTTGGATTGTATTTATATATTTCTAAACTTTCCGCAACGTCTAATTTCCATGGGTTGGAAACTTGTCTCAAAATTTTTATGTCATTTGTAGGAATTTAATGATCATCGATAAATACATGTTCTGCTTCCCTGCGATTTGAAATGGCATTTTAAACCCTTTCCAAATTATTTAGAAACTATTTCTGCAACGTGCTCTTTAAAACGAGTTTCAAAAGTTCTTTTCGTCTGTCCAATATATTTTTTTAGGCAATGAGAACACGAGATTTGATATATTCCGGATTTTCTCAAATTTTCTGTATGATCTTTTGTCGACCCTAATACAGATTTCAATTGATAGTTCACCAAAGTGCCCCTCAACCCTCGCAGGAGGGAAATAGAAGCTCCTCTCCTCCTAGAAAAAGAGTGACAACGAGATCCATTTCAAAAAATGCATTATTTAAAAAATCGGCTATTTCGGCCACGAAAAGCTTGTGCGCAAATAGGCCTGAATAAAAATACCTTTTAAATAAAATTGATAGTTCATACTACTGAAAACTACATCCAAACCAAACATTTTCAGTTTGGATTTGAGCGTATGTGCAATATCTGGGTTGAAATCTATTGAAATTCTCTTTAAATTTTCTGTTGGTTTGGTCAATGTCGTAAGTGATTGTTTTTGCCTTTCTCTATAGAAAGGTATTAGAATTGCTGGAAAAACCGACTTTCGAACGGAGCATCGGAGACCCATAGTGTTATATACCATTCGACTCAGTTCGACGAGATCGGAAAATGTCTCTCTCTCTCTCTCTCTCTCTCTCTCTCTCTCTGTGTGTGTGTGTGTGTGTGTGTGTGTGTGTGTGTGTGTGTATGTGTGTATGTGTGTGTGCACTTTTAGAAGATATTTGAACACGCTCAATTTTCTCAGAGATGGCTGAACCGATTTTAACAAACTTGGGCTCATTTAAAAGCTACTGTCGGGCCATTGATCAAGTTCAAAGATCAAATGGCTGTGACCTTTGGTTCTGGAAATATGATTGTATAAGTGACGTAACCGACAAAAAGCGTTCTATTTTAACGCGCTCAATTTTCTCAGAGATGACTGAACCGATTTTAACAAACTTGGGCTCGTTTGAAAGCTACTGTCGGTCCATTGATCAAGTTCGAAGATCAAATGGTTGTGACTTTTGGTTCCAGATATATGATGGTATATGTGACGTAACCGACAAAACACGTTGATTTTTATCGCTCTTATACATATAAGGGTGCCAATATTTTGGGATCACCTCTAATTTTGTTGAGCTCTAGTGCTCAACAGTTTAAGCACCTCGAAAAAAGCCTTCATGCAAAATTTGAGCTAAATCGGACATGCGTAAGGGGTGCTGCCCGGTGGTAAAGGTATGACAATTTTCGATCTTGAAAAAGCACCATAGGGGGGAGTACATGAAATTTCCAAAATCGAAAATTTTTTTTGGTGCCGAAACTCTTAAAACTGCATGATACATCGAAATTTAGTGTCATCTCAAACAAAAATTTTTTTGAAAAAATCAACTTTCTGGGAAAGATTTTGATATTTTTTCTAAGTCCCAAAAAGTCAATTTGTTAAAAAAAATTTTTTTTTTCGGGATGACACTAAATCTTGACGTTTTATGAAATTCTGAGCCTTTTGGCATCAAAATTTATTTTTTCGATTTCGAAAATTTCATGTACTCCTCCCCCCTATGGTAGTTCAAGATATATGAAAATTCCACTAAGTGGACTGAGAAGGCTTTTTTCCTTTCTCTATAGAAAGGTATTAGAATTGCTGGAAAAACCGACTTTCGAACGAAGCATCGAAGACCCATAGTGTTATATACTATTCGACTCAGTTCGACGAGATCGGAAAATGTGCGTGTATGTGTGTATGCGTATCTGTGTGTATGTGTGTGTGTGCACTTTTAGAAAATATTTGAACGCGCTCAATTTTCTCAGAGATGACTGAACCGATTTTAACAAACTTGGGCTCGTTTGAAAGCTACTGTCGGGCCATTGATCAAGTTCGAAGATCAAATGGCTGTGACTTTTGGTTCCGGTGATATGATTGTTTAAGTGACGTAACCGACAAAAAGCGTTGTATTTTAACGCGCTCAATTTTCTCAGAGATGGCTTAACCGATTTTAACAAACTTGGGCTCGTTTGAAAGCTACTGTTGGGCCATTGATCAAGTTCGAAGATCAAATGTCTGTGACTTTTGGTTCCGGTGATATGATTGTATAAGTGACGTAACCGACAAAAAGCGTTGTATTTTACCGCGCTCAATTTTCTTAGAGATGGCTTAACCGATTTTAACAAACTTGGACTCGTTTGAAAGCTACTGTCGGGTCATTGATCAAGTTCAAAGATCAAATGGCTGTGACTTTTGGTTCCGGATATATGATGGTATAAGTGACGTAACCGACAAAAAGCGTTGTATTTATACGCGCTCAATTTTCTCAGAGATGGCGGAACCGATTTTAACAATCTTGGGCTCGTTTGAAAGCTACTGTCGGGCCATTGATCAAGTTTGAAGATCAAATGGTTGTGACTTTTGGTTCCAGATATATGATGGTATATGTGACGTAACCGACAAAACACCTGGATTTTTACCGCTCTTATAATATAAAGGTGCCAATATTTTGGGATCACCTCAAATTTTGATAAGCTCTAGTGCTCAAAAGTCTAAGTACCTCGAAAAAAGCCTTCATGCAAAATTTGAGCTAAATCGGACATGCGTAAGGGGTGCTGCCCGGTGGTAAAGGTTTGACCATTTTCGATCTTGAAAAAGCACCATAGGGAGAGTATATGAAATTTCCAAAATCGAAAATTTTTGTTGATGCCGAAACTCTTAAAAGTTTTGAGAGTTTCGCCATCGAAAAAAAATTTTCGATTTTGGAAATTTCATGTACTCCCCCTATGGTGCTTTTTCAAGATCGAAAATTGTCAAACCTTTACCACTGGGCAGCACCCCTTACGCATGTCCGATTTAGCTCAAATTTTGCATGAAGGCTTTTTTCGAGGTGCTTAAACTTTTGAGCACAAGAGCTTAACAAGAGATGACACTAAATCTCGACGTTGATGACACTAAATCTCGACGTTTCATGCAATTCTAAGCCTTTTGGCAAAATGATGCGGACTGTGTGACATAAACACTGAAGCATGCTTTTGTGAACTACTCGAATCAATCAGAATCAATTGGTGTCAAAATTAGTATTCGAAATTATTTAATAAAAGTATGAAATATATTTCCATGAGAATGTTATGAAAGAAGAGAAAGACATTATCACACCACTAGGTGGATTAAGAAGGTTTTTTTTTCAATAATCTTAATTTTTTATCGAAGAATGTTTGAATTGATCGCTCTGGATAACCATTGAGCTTTCCAATATCGAAGATGAATTATTTCTCTTTAATTGCAGCATCCTGTCTAAGAGGCAATGTGAGCATTCTATGAATCATATGATGAAAAGCCACTATTTTATGCTGGTGGGAGTGATTTGAAGCATTTGGTATGATTCTATCCGTATTGGTCGGCTTCCTATATATTTAAAAAGATAGGTTTTTTGCTTCCCTTACGATAAGAATGTCTAAGGGTGAAGCCATAGAGAAAGCGACACGCGATCCCTGTTTTTCTAAACTTTCTTCAAGATTTGTCATGAACAGTTCGCATAAAACGGGGACAGAGGCCTTGACGCCGCCGGGTTTATGGAATTCGCCTCTGAATTTCAAGTAGTTTACATCCATACAAAGGCGAGCTAGGCTTAGGCATAAATAAAATAAACCGAGATTCCCCAGTGTAATAGTACTGTAGTTGAGCAACCCGTGATACCAAAAGTCTGGTGTAGAATGGGTGCGTAAATGCTCCTGAAATGCACGTACAAAGTTGTCTGCGCATTTAACACAACCACATTAGCTAATGATAAAAAGTACAACCGTTTCTCACTTGAAGCGCTGTCAGTGTCACCGTACAGTGAGAAATCTATGTTTATTTAATTTATGGTTTAGGTAAGCTCTCACTTTGCCTTTACTATTAATGATATTATGAGCAAAATGATTTAAATCATGAAAATTTTTGGAAGATGATATGAATATTTTGCTCACAACATCATCAGTAATAGGCGTAATATCATGAGAAGACATGTTTCATGATTATCAATCAGTGAAATAATATTTAAGATTGAAACAATACTGACCTGAACACATTTCTACATGTATTTTCCGTTGAATTTCTAATTTGCCCTACTATATAGTAAACAAAAATATGATCCTCATTTAACCTTAATTTGTTTAAAAAATCACAATTAGATTAAATTCCTGGAAAATAAAAGAAAATATAATCAACTAATTTTAATTTACTCTGGGAAACCTCGAATTACATGCTTAACAAATCATCCTCATGATAAAACTTTGGTTCAGAAAAGTCTTCAATGCTTAAAAAATTAAAGGGGGCATTTTGGCTAGCAGGGACGCTTTATAAGACTTTCCCCTACCTTGTTCTCATTGCATCCACACAGAAATGAATTACCGTATCCTGGTGACAAGTTTGACAAGGGTTTCCATGGCGGCCATGAAAGGCTAAAGAGACGAGTTTGGCGTACTCATTCACAGTCGACAGGGTGGAAAGTAAATGACCCTGCCCATAAACTACTTATATTTCAATTATGAAATGCATGCATTTTAACATCTCAGTAACCGAATAAACGAAATGAGTGCAAGCATTGGACTCCTTCCGCTCTAGATGAACGGATCTCACACTTGTGTTGGAAATTTTCAACTATTAAGCCGATTAAAATTTTGTAATATGGATTTATGTATGCATTCGAATTGAATTTCCAAATGAGAATCAGTTATGTACAGGGTGATTTTTTAAGAGCTTGAGAACTTTTTTAAACAATAAAACGCATAAAATTTGCAAAATCTCATCGGTTCTTTATTTTAAACGTTAGATTGGTACATGACATTTACTTTTTGAAGATAATTTCATTTAAATGTTGACCGCGGCTGCGTCTTAGGTGGTCCATTCGGAAAGTCCAATTTTGGGCAACTTTTTCGAGCATTTCGGCCGGAATAGCCCGAATTTCTTCGGAAATGTTGTCTTCCAAAGCTGGAATAGTTACTGGCTTATTTCTGTAGACTTTAGACTTGACGTAGCCCCACAAAAAATAGTCTAAAGGCGTCAAATCGCATGATCTTGGTGGCCAACTTACCGGTCCATTTCTTGAGATGAATTGTTCTCCGAAGTTTTCCCTCAAAATGGCCATAGAATCGCGAGCTGTGTGGCATGTAGCGCCATCTTGTTGAAACCACATGTCAACCAAGTTCAGTTCTTCCATTTTTGGCAACAAAAAGTTTGTTAGCATCGAACGATAGCGATCGCCATTCACTGTAACGTTGCGTCCAACAGCATCTTTGAAAAAATACGGTCCAATGATTCCACCAGCGTACAAACCACACCAAACAGTGCATTTTTCGGGATGCATGGGCAGTTCTTGAACGGCTTCTGGTTGCTCTTCACTCCAGATGCGGCAATTTTGCTTATTTACGTAGCCATTCAACCAGAATTATGTAGACCATAAATCGGGCGTAAAGCGCGAAACACATTTCGAACCGAACACTGATTTTGGTAATAAAATTCAATGATTTGCAAGCGTTGCTCGTTAGTAAGTCTATTCATGATGAAATGTCAGAGCATACTGAGCAAATAATAATGCATGAAAATCATAACCTCAAAAAATCTGAGCAAATACTAATGCATGAAAATCCTAACCTCAAAAAAATCACCTTTTATATATAGTATGATAATATTCAGTACGAGCATACTTCCAGCATACTTATTATAAACAAAATCTGGTTCAAATGAATATATTTTGTTCAGTAGAGTTCAGAATTCTTTCAATGTAGACGACATAAGCTTTTTATGGAATATCAAAGGTAGGTAAATTATTATGCGAAGTCGTAAAAAAATTATTCATTGATTCAAATGAATGACTATAGTTATTACAAGCAATTTGTTATGTGCAGCAACGATATTCACTAATTTGTTGGTCAAGGTAATGATGTGATTAATGAAATGAATCCAAGAGGATGTAAAAAAACGGATGGTAGCAATAATGACTGAGTTCTGTGACTTACAAAGCATGATTATAAAAGTGTTTGGATGACTATTGACGAGTTTTGGTCCTTACGGATCGAATTCCTAAGATTATCATAACAGTTTTAGTTCAGTTAGCCTGTCCCACTTCAACTGTTCGAAAAGCATCATAGGAACTGGAACTGGATTCTGGAAATAAATTTTGAAGTAAATTTCTGTATCTCAATTTTGGGAATGAATTATCTAAATTTTGGAATGGAATCCAGAACCTAAATTTTACACCTGAATCCGGAGATCTGAAAATGAATTCTTCGACTGGATTTTGTAACAGTATTTTGAAATTTAATTCTTGAACTACATTCTGAACATGAATTCTGGATCTGAATTCTGAACTTGGGTCCCGGAACTGAGCTCAGGACACGGATTCTAGAAAATTGAATTAAATTCTCAAACTCCAAAAAGTAATAACATACTACCTTCAGCAAAACGATGGTTTCTATAAGTGTCTCATACATCATTTTTTCAAAAAGTTATAAACAAAAAAACTGCAGCCGAAAATAGATTTTTCACAAATTAAGTTTATTCCCTGGTGACGAAAAGGCGATTGATTTTAAATCCATTATTACAATTTCGCATTGTTATTATTCGAAACGATAATGGTGGATGATAGTTTTGAATATATTAGGTCTAAATTATCTTAATTATTATCAGCAACTACAAGGATCAGCCTCATGGGGTTGCTCGAGCCATTGATGTGGAACAAGGAATTTCTAATGATCGACATTATCAATCCATTGAATCCACAAATGCACGAGAGTCTGCTTAGATCGATACTTATTAGGAACCAACACCGAACACGCGAACCCAGAATATAAACTCTACTTGTGATACGGATTTCGCTTCGCCAAGCTTGTGTTCAAGTTTTGTATGCACGCAGTTATTTTTATAGCGTTAAGTTTGCGATTTCGATTGAAGCGATAAACTTTTTATCAAACTAAGCAATCAAAATTTACCTTGGGACAGTTGCAAATTTCTCAGGCGAAAACGACATAACACGGAATTTCATCCGAACTCGCATGACACAAGATCAGAGCACACCAGTTAAAGCGTTTTATAGCGCTTTCTGCCTTGCTGTCTAGTTACAACCTACTTCTGGCATGGTACATGTAGGACTCAAACGATAGCTATAATTTCGCTTATATTTATAGATTCGCGTCCTTTCAACAGCGTAGCAAGTGTCCTTAACAGGTACCATAATTAAAATTATTTAATTTGACGTGAATCGATACTTTTTGAAGATCATAGATACTTTTTGCGCAACTAATATATTAATATAAGGGGTCAACGAATATTGAGATAACTAAATCCTCACAAGTTCCTATCTCATGCCTCCCCGAGCGTCTATGATGACATTCGGTCGATAGAACGGCGTCGAGCTTTTTAAAAAAGTTTGTACTAGCTTGGTAGTATGCTGTATTGCATTAAATTATGTTATATTATATTATATTATGATATATTGTGTTATGTTCAATGAATTATATCATATTATATTGTTTTGTATTGCATTAGGATGTGATATATTATATTGTACTGTATTATATTATATTATATTATATTATATTATATTATATTATATTATATTATATTATATTATATTATATTATATTATATTATATTATATTATATTATATTATATTATATTATATTATATTATATTATATTATATTATATTATATTATATTATATTATATTATATTATATTATATTTTATTATATTATATTGTATTATGCTCAAGTATATCGACAACGGAGAGAAGCAGGGAGTGCATCAGGGTATTTTACAAGTGAATGACTGGATGATGGAGTGGATTGCCAACCTGAGTCACGTGGGGGAAGCTTTGTGTTTTTCCCTGAGGGCCTGAAATGAGTAAGACGGACCCTTCTAACAAACAAACTATCAGGCGGGTTTAAGCTGGTACAGCGAAATTCTTTATTATATGGCCGGATGTTCTTGCTGAAAGGCGCCGGGTCCTCGAAACCCATTTTGGCCTTCTTAACAGCAATTATATGAAAGCTATCTGATAATCAAATTCGGATCTACTGTAATACTGTAAGGCCTTGAACTGATGGTGGCTTCAAACATACATACACACATACATACAAACAACTAAGATATGAATATAAGGGTATTCGTGTGGGGTGGATGTACCACGTGCCTCTAATAAGGAGATGTAATGTTTGTAATGGCATAACATAACTCCGGAACTACTGAACGGATTGCTATCAAATTTAGCACAGATACGTCTTGCTCTTCACAGATGATCATTAGGATATTTTCAGGGGGGACAGTGTGTAGCAAGTGCCCTTTACAGGGGGGAGGGGGTCAATGACGAAATTTATATAATTTGAAGAGAATCGACATTTAGACTAGAAGGAGAGGTTTTTAAAAATAAATTATCATCTCCCATTTTTTTGGAAAATAAAACAAGAGAGTAACAAGAATTTCAAGGTCGTAGTAGATAGTATTGCTGTTGTTAATTTGAATAATTTGAAAAGATCTGGTTCCGTTTTGCCGGGGAATTCAAAGAACTAAGAGTAAATAATCTTTATCAGCCATGAACGCACAGATACTTTCTACACTACTCAGGGTAATCATAATTTCTTAGTGTAAATTTGAAATTTGTTGACTTTAAAAGAATCAAAATTAATTGTGTGCCGTTTTGCAGTTGTGTACCAAAACATGAGAAAAATAGCACAATGTCACAGGCGTCTCGGTGAGATTCGTAAAAACCTGTTTCAATCCACTTAGTGGTGTAATGATGCCTTTCTCATATTACTCATAACATCAACAATATTACTATTAAATTCGCAAAAACACCTGTTCATTGAATAGGAATAGGAAAGTTTTTTCGGACTTAATCTAACAAAATTTACAAATCCCCTTTACCCTGTAGTCCCCGAACCGGAAGAAGTATCCACAGCAAATTTAGGAATCCCATACAAAACTGTAGGACTTTTACTTTGAACCTACAAGTTTGTAAAAATCGATTTGGCCATCTTGAAGGAAATCGAATGAGATCCTTTTTGCAGTTTTTTATCACCATTTCCAATTCTTCCAAAACCGGATTCAGATGAACGGAATAGCCGATGTAGGATTGTTTGCCAGCAACAAATATGACCTACAAATTGAAACAGTTTTGAATCTAGTTAAACCTAGACTTACTATCTCATGCTCTATTTCGATTAAACCAATTATACGAAATCTAACAAACGAAGCGAATCTGCGTTTCTGTTATTTTTGCAAATGTAAGTCAAGCTAAACAGCATGAATCAGGAGCATAAAACATGTAGGAGTATTATTATTATTAATAATATTATTATTATTATTATTATTATTATTATTATTATTATTATTATTATTATTATTATTATTATTATTATTATTATTATTATTATTATTATTATTATTATTATTATTATTATTATTATTATTATTATTAATATTATTATTATTATTATTATTTTTAATTAAGTTTTAATTCCCGCTCAGAGTCTTATGTAATGAGCAGTTTTTTGGCAATATTAATGAACAATCAGCTGATGGACATGTGATTTGTGTACCCTGACCGAAAGTCACATAAGAAGATATAGCTTCTCTTAATCACAAGTGTTACAAATGAATGCTATTGAGTATACCGGGCTAAAAAAATCATCCATTTTTCTTATTAGTAGAAAAAACTACAAGGATCAGCCCCATGGGGTTGTTCGAGCCATTGATGTGGAATAAGGCATCCAAAATTCGTAATGATAAACAATCAAACAGTTCAATCAATCGTCACACTTTTGAGTCCGCAATTGCACGAGAGTCTGCTTAGATCTTGTTTAGGAACCAACACCGAACATTGTTTGTTTTATAGCCGACGAAATCACACAATATCCCAAATGTATGCAATTATATCTTTGTGCATACTTACGATACGATTTCGATATTTAAGCTTCTCTTGGCAAAGCTTATGTTCAAGTTTTGTATGTAAGCAGCTATTTTTATAGCGTCAAATTTCTCTACCATTCTGCGATTTCGGTTGAAGCGATAAACTTTTTCTCATTATCAATCGAGTTCATCTCATATACATTAGAAATTAATCTTAAGCACTCAAAATTTACCCTGAGGCAGTTGTCAATTTCTCAGGCGAAACGACATAACATGGAATTTCATCCGAGCTTGCATGTCATAAGATCAGAGCATACCAATTAAAGCTTCAAATTATTTTATGGCACCTTTTGTCTTGCTGTCTAGCTACAACTGCTAGTATGCTACGCATAGGACTGAAACGTATAAATTGAGCTATAATTTTTCTTCCATTAATAGATTCGCGCATTTATATCGATTGACCAATCAGAGCGATGCTTTCCCTTTGATATATCGCTTACTCCTTCAAAACCATGCCAGGAAAATCCGATATGCCGGAGATTTTTAGCATACAAAATAAGACACTGCTCGCTACTAATCAAAATTTCAATCATTTATAATTTAAAATACGTGGCTTGATACATTCAAATCGAATCTTTGAAATATTTCTAATGAAATAAGGAAATGATATTAATAATTGTCTCCAAAGCCGTTTTTGTTGCTGATTTATTACAATCACGTATTGATTGTCCCGAACTTCTGCAATTGATTAATCTGGACATTCATCGACATAATCTACGCTCTCATCGTTTCTTGAGCTTACCCATTGCACGAACAAATTATGGTTACAATGAACCATTTTCCAGTATGTGCAGGACATTCAATAGCTGCTCCAATGTTTTCGACTTTCATCTATCCCGAAATATGATCAAACGATTGTTTCATTGCCACTTGTCAGATTAACTTTGGATCAGGATTTGTCTGAAATCGTTTGTATTTTTGTTCAACCTAGTGATGGTTGAACAAAAATACAAAAATTTCTCCCATCACCGTTGGAAACTAATCAGATTCGCTCGATGATACTAACCGTTTCGCTTCCCTTTTCATTTTCTTCGTCTTCTTTATTTCTATTGGAAATTAATCAGATTCGCTTGCAAATACTAACCCGGTCGCACTTCCTTCTTTCCTCCGTCTTCCACCATCTTTTCGATCACTAATTAGATCTACTTGCCAATTCTAACCCCGTCTTTCACCTTCTTTTCGATTACTAATTAGATCTACTTGCCGATTCTAACCCCGTCTTTCTCTCCGTCTTCCACCATCTTCTCGATCACCAATTAGATCTACATGCCGATTCTAACCCCGTTGTTCGACCACGCTTACTTTCCACCCCCTCCACCTACCTTCATCATCCATTTACCTATCCCTTTTTCTCCGCCAGTTGAAGCAAGCTGCCCTGTAGTGCTTGGTGTCATCAACTAGATATAGGGTTATAGGTTTAATTTTATTTATTAGTTTTTATTGTTAGTTTTAAGCCTTATTGTATCTGTTGGATCATTGTAATCTGTTGATACGAAAGATGAGGAGGTTTTATGCCTGCTGGAGAGAGAGATTGCCAAATTTCATCTCCATCGGGCTTTTCCCTGCTCCCAAAATAAACACAATAAACAAAAATAAAATAAACAAAATATACTGAGCTGTGAGTGTTTAAAACCTGATCACATTTCTACGTGTATTTTCCTTGAGTTGCTGATTTGCACCCCTATATAGAAAATGTAGATTTGTTCTACATCAAAATATCTCCGTACTACAACAAGGTATATGCTTGGAATCACGTTTGAATTATTTAAACGGTACAAATCAATAAAAACTCGAGTTCTTTGTTTTTCATGCTTGAACAGCTCGAGAAAAAAACAACCGCTCATTTTAAAGATCAGGCTTGAGTCGAACTGATCTCTCAACCCATGCAAAACAAATGGTTTCTCATACTGAAAACATGTGCAAAGTTCCATACGAGTCGGAGTGTGCGAAATCTGATGACTTACTAATCATTTTTGTAATTGCAGTAAATATACCTGTTTTAATGCAAGTTGCATTTGTTCCTTGAGCAAGGTATCAATTTCTTGCTTTAAAGGATGAAATCAAGCCTGCTTCGGTTCGTTTAGTTCACTAAGACTGTCTTCGGTTATAAATGAATGCGAGCCGGTTCGTATCTCCTGGTTAGCTGGGCCTGGCCTGGCATATCGCAAACAACAGTCGAACATTGATACTTGATAAAACCCATCATTCAGATAATCGATTTCGTTCTACACCACAATTCAAAATCTAGTAGTTCTTGATGCGTGTTTTGTTTACATCCTACGACCTTGCGGTTTTAGACGTCAGACGGATAGACCCTCATCGTTACAGTAATGAATCCCGTCGGCTTCGAGTGGTATTATAAATCAATTAAATTACGCTAGCCAAGCGTACGAACAGCCAAAGAAAGACAGATAAAGAAATGTATCGATGCATGACCTACTCTGCTGGTGTGTGCTTCCAATCGTTGAATTGGTGAGATTACGGCGGTGGCAATAGGATTTTTGGTGGTATCATGGCTAACAGGAGAGAAATCGCGTAAATGATACCTCCCTGGGAGGAAAACAATATTTGCGAGATTAAAGCGTATATAGAGCGACAGAGGTCATTGTACGAAGCCGCATTTGATGTCATTTTTCTCTTGATAACTGGGTGATATTAGGGTCACAATTAATTATATCCTGTGGGGGACATATTTGTATGATGTGGGAAGCGGTTTTTAGAAGCTCACAGCAAAGCCGACAGATGGCGTCATTTTAATTAATGTGGTTTATGTTCCGAGATTGTGTTAAAATACCAGCAACCAGATGAGATTGACAGGATTGTCCTGGAAAATATTTCGATTTGTGTCACGATGGTGTCCCATCATTCTGAATCATCTTGACATCAAAGTCCCATGTACCATATCGGCGAAATTAAAATGCTATTGCCAATAAAAGCAGCATTATCTGGAAAATTGTGCTATGAATCCCTTATCCGGACACGGATCGAAGGACTTTTCATATACTATTGGGTATCCATCGAATAGTGGCCAAGGTAACACAGATGTATAGAATGTAATAGTTGCAAGCTGCAACCACCGCCGGAAATAGTACGGATAGTATAACAGTATCAACCTTGCTGCTCGAGTATTGCACCGGTGCTTTTCGCTATTTTATTACACCGTTTCATGTTTACCCCTTCCCAAAGGGGAAATATTCGTTGATTCTGTAGAGACGGAAATCCAATTTCTTCGTTGACCTATTCCGGATAGGTTAGTGCATTTAAATGACGGTACTTACTATTGGAAAATTACGTACTACCGAACAATATGTTTATCTTTTGAGTAGCTTTCATTGCTACCAGACTGTCTCTTATATCATTTTATAAACCACTTTTTATTGCTCATATCCCGTAAGCAAACATTTTCTAATTCATTCGCACAATTAAACACCGATTTCTTATTCCCTCTAGGGAGCACAAAACCAGCATCAGATTCAAATTTATGCAATTCACATAATTCTCCAACTAAAATTCCTTTTTCTAGAAATTCAATCAGGCATTAAAACGAATCGTCTTTTAAACCCGCTCACTTCGTAGGAACCATTCCGTTCCACTTCCGTGCTTCCTTGTCAGATTTGGACCGGCACGTAAAGCTGACTGTCCCGGCCGGCTAGCTTAAAGGAACAGCAAGAGGGATCTCCGTGTCGACTGAAACCATACGGACGGAAAATGGGGCCCGGTGGTCAACGCGTCGAAAAATTACCTTCAAATCAAACTGATTTGCTTCGGGTGTTCCTCTCTTGAACCATTTTCGTCTTACTTGGGCAAACCGTATCAACACCTTACGAAAATAAGTTGGAGGTCCAGTACAACATTCACCTTCATTTTCTCTTTGCTTACGCTACCAACCAAAGCACGACGAAAGCAAAAAAGTCGGATGATTTGCTAGTTCGAGCAACGCAGTAAATGAGAGGAAAGCAAACCATTCTCGTTGTTACCGGTCAAACGGACTGCAGTGTATATGAAAAATAAGAAAATTCCAACATTAAAATTACAAATTGAAAACACCTGAAGAATACCTAATGTCCGTGAGGGCTGACGTGAATTCCGGACAGGATTAAAATCAGGTACGATTATCGCTTGATTTCTTTTTTCGTATGAAGATTAGAAGGGTTAAGTCCGTCCTTAGTCCGGTAAAATTTACGGTTACTCTAGAAGGAAATTCAATAGCGCGGTGGTCTGATTTTGTTGGTTTATCGAACAAGGATATTTGCAACAGTACAGAAAAACGTTCCATAATGGTTACATGAAATACTGTCAATTTATTTAAAAAAGTTTTGGAAGACGTCGGAGGAATTTGCTGATTAGGAGCTGAAATGAACATATTTCAGCTAGAAAAATTTTCTTCAAACAACTTTTTATCTATATCACGAAATTCGAACAACTTGCACGTTTGCGAACTGGTTGAATATTATCAAATTACTATACCGTCACCAACGTAATAAAAGTGTTCGATTACCTTTGTCGGAAACCAGGAAGAATAGAAACCGAAAGCTGCATATACAAGAGGAACTGAAAGAGTAGAGGTGTGGAGGATGTTAAAACACATTAAGATGGCGAAGTTCGAAAAAAATCTCATGTGGCAGATCTTCTGTTTCTGTGGCTTGAAGAGCAACATTTACAACGCGACCAAAATTATCAATCCGGAAATTTATGTGCATGAGTATGTGGAAAACTGTATTTTACCTTCCCTGAAGACATTACGGTCAAAGGTAATTGAATGATACGTCAATAATTTCAAATAAATACTAGAAAAAAATTGTTCCCGTGAGCCAATAATTACGCTTTGGCTTGAATTTTTATTTGACTTAAATCGAATACATCAACAGACTTAATGGAAGCAATTATTAACTGTCGCATGCTAATGCAGAGTAGAGATGGTCGGGTCTCGGGTATTTTACCCGAAACCCGACCCATACCCGTACCCGACGGGTTTTTGGTCGGGTACGAGTAAAAATTTTTATTTTCAATCGGGTACGGGTCGGGTACGGGTAAAAAATTTTACTGCTCACTCGGGTACGGTTCGGGTACGGGTACATTTTTTTTATCGATTACCCGACCATCTGTACTTCACATAAATATGTTTACACGTTGACGAGAAGAATTTTTTAAAGAACAACAGTTCTTCTTAAGAATAAACCATTTTATTCAAGGGGTTTTGACATTCGCGCCTAAGACCAGACCTGACAACTGGCATCTTTTTCTAAAAAACATTTCTCTTCTTCAATAAAAAAAATGATCACATCATAGTTTTGCGAAAAGTTATGTGAATATTTTCCACCCAACATTTTTTTCAATAATGTCTTTTATAAGACACACTATTTACACTACTACACCACTTTAGAGCTAAAATGACTGGTTTGACGGCGAATGTCAGCGCCACCAGGAAGACCAAGATCGCGAAGCGATGGAACAGCTGTACCGCGCAAATGACACACTATGACGAGCATCTGAATGGCGAAGCACAGGATACAGAGAACGGCACAGGAATCAATCTGGGTGCACGCTCAGCCGACGACAGATTCCCAGCACCTGATCTGTCGGAGACAAGTGAGCAGATCGGCAAGCTGAGGAACAACAATGAGCAGTAACCAGGCGAGCTGCTCAAACATGGAGGAGAGGCACTGGCTAGAGCGCTGCACTGGATGATTTCTAAAATTTGGGAGGAGGTGATTCTACCGCAGGAATGGATGGATGGAGTGGTATGAACGCCGTCTACAAGGTACTCTCCCAAATCCTTTGCCGTCGTCTATCACCAAATCTAAGGAATTCGAAGGGCCGTACCAAGCGGGATTTACTGGATCCCGCGCCACTACGAATCACATATTCGCGATAAGACAAGTACTTCAGAAGTGTCGCAAATACAATGGATCAGGGTCATTTCACCGAATGCCATTTCGCCGAAAGCCATTTCGCCGAAAGTCATTTCGCCGAAAGGGCCATTTTAATCGTAATTTGAATTGATTTTAAATGAAGACAAATGGAACGTGATAGCGTTAACGCCCGTTTTGTTGACCTACAATTGAACTTCTTGAATGAAGATTGATTCTTGTACTCTTGAATAAAGATTCATGAACCTTAAAACGGAGTTCCCAAGAAAACTTGTTGACTATCAGCTACTAACAGTCACGTACTCAGAGGGGATGCCCGAAGGGCCTTGGCCCCTCCCGAAATCAAAACCATATAAGTATTTAGGATGTCTCAGACATGTGCTACAGAAATAACAAGACAGTAAACGTAATGAAATATAATACAATATAAGTTCCAGTGGAAAAGTTTAAAGTATATGTTAAAAACAGCCGTAAAAGGCACACCGAGAATTAGGTATATAAGCAATCTTCAGTAACACTTTTGTTTTAATCTTTGGGCCCCTCCCGAAATAAAATCCTGGGTACGGGCCTGGCTACTAAGCATTAAATCAATTGCATAGGTGTATCTACCAGGCGAATGTATGGGGTATTTTCCGTTTATCAAGTGAAAATGAAAAAAATATCTAATGCGGCTACGCCACATCGTTGTGGCTTTGTGCAGCCGAGCCATCTTGGTTTTGTGCCACCGAGCCATCTTGGTTTTGTGCCACCGAGCCATCTTAGCTTCGGTTATGTAACTACGCCACATCAGTTGTACAGGAGACATAACATACAGGAGACATGACCCTTTCGGCGAAATAATCCTTTCGGCAAAATGTCCCTTTCGGCGAAACTCCCAATAAAACGTACCCACGCATTGCCTATTCATTGACTTCATTGACGACACAATCGATCGAGAACAGCTATGGCAGATCATGCACGAATACGGTTTTCCGGATGTCTCCGAGTATCTCGGACGCTCTCGAGTCCTTTCCAATCTTGGAGACGGCTACGGCAAGGTGATGGACTCTCAATATCTTGTTCAATATTATTTTGGATGGTGTGATTCGAAGAGCGAGGATCAACACGAGTGCCACGATCTTTCGAAAGTCCGTACAACTTTTTGGTTTCGCTGACGATATTGATGTTGTGACACGTAACCTTGAGAAGATGATGGAAACATACATCGAACCAGAAACTGAAGCTAGGCGTATCGGATCCCGACCAACATATCGTATCTAAACAATTCCTCTTTATGATACTTGTTAAGAAATTTTGATATTTTAACTACTAACGAGACCATACTTATATCAGCACTAGTTACGAATACAGCTTTTTGTTGTTAACTTGTTAGGGCTTGATGAACGGGACTGGCCATAAATGCGTCAAAAACAAAATACATGAGAGGAACAGGCTCTAGAGAAGAAACACTACGTCTTCCACCACGCAGGTTTTAATGGAAACTATTTAATGCATAATCCAGTAAAAGTTACGTGATTCATAGATAAAATGTAGTGTAGTACTCATATCACATTTAGATACAAGAGAATTGTTGTTTTAAATATTGGTTGAATATTTTCTCAAATTTTCAAATGCATCATTAGGATTCTTACCATGAAAAATAAACATTTATTTCAGAAAATTTGCATAGAAGTTCAACGGTAAAAACCACCAGCTACCGATAACATCGTGGATGTGGGTTTGTGAGGCTAACAAAACGGATATATATGACAGATTAATTTAAAACAAAATCACAATTCATTTTGCATCGTATTAAAACATTGTAACTAAAAACAAATTCTCGCGAATTTTCAAACTCCTTACACTCGAAGGAATCACTGTTCACCATTTTCAAAATCGAATTTTTCACACCGGGAATACACATACATTGTTTAGCGTTTAAGCCTTTCTCATATAGAAAGGCTATGCAATCGCTGTGAAAACCGACTTTACAACCAAGGCCCGGAGGGCTAAGTGTCGTATACCATTCGACTCAGTTTATCGAGATCACAAAATGTCTGTGTGTATGTATGTATATATGTGTGTATGTGACAAATAATGCCACTCGATTTTCTCAGAGATGGCTGAACCGATTGTTACAAACTTAAATTCAAATGAAAGGTCTTATGGTCTCATACAATTAACCCGATTTTCATTGGGATCCGACTTTCGGTTTCGGAATTACAAAGAAATATGTGCAACTTTATGAAAAAACGCGCACTCAATTTTCTCGGAAATCTCTTAACCGATTTTCACAAACTAAGAAACAAATAAAAGGTCTTGAGATTATTTTGAAAGTCCCCGAAAAGTTGATTTAAATCCGACTTCCGGTTCCGGTATTACAGAGCGATTCGTGAAAATTTTCAATTTCATGAGTATTTTTTCACAAGCGATGGCGAAACGAGGCGCACATTTTTATAAAATCATGATAACGATGCTTTCCTATTAAAGTACACTTATTGCCTTTCTCATATAGAAAGTTTATACAATCACTTGGAAAAGTTCCAAGTGTTCTACATCATTCGACACAGTTCATCGAGCTGAGCAATGTCTGTTATGAGTATGTGTCAAATAATGTCGCTCATTAAATTAAAAAACCTGTTTTAATCCACCTAGCGGTGTAATGATGCCTTTCTCATGTATTGTGGTATTCTGTTCAAAATTTTCCTCTTCGATTTTTGAAAAAAAAAACCCAAGGGATTGTTTGTGCATTAACTAGTATAACATACAGAATAAAACAGTGCTTTGATTGCGTTCATCCTTATGAAAACGAAGTGGCTTCACTATTATATGCACTTCCGGCACAGGAACCCGAGAACCGATATAATCAAAGTCGGTTCGTACAGCCACCAACTAACATGACATACAAACTCTACTAGTACGCACTCTAAATGACGATTTAAATGTTTGTTGCATCCGAAAATATGCAGTAATTTTTGGTAGGACCATGGGACCTTTCAATTGACCCTAAGATTGGGAATAACGGTTTAGAGTCCAGTTTATAACATTTTTTGCGGTTTTCGTTCCGCCAGTTTAAGTAACGGTGTACAATATTGAACACACTTTACCCTATAACTCTGGAATCGGTAGTCGGATCCAGATGAAATTAAGGAATTCCATACGGAAACGGAAGACCTATTTAAGTTTGTGGAAATCGGTCAAACAATCGCTGAGAAAAGTGAGTGAGATCCATTTTGGTATATATGACCACTATTTCCGGTACTTCCGGAATCGGATACCGGGAATCAGGGAAGCCGAAATTGGTTTGTTTAGTTGCCTACTGATAATGACTATCGATTTGTGTAGTTTTGAGACCAGTTTAAAAAATTTTTAAAGTTTTTTTTTCGCCGGATTAAGTGAAATATTGAACACACTTTATCCTATAACTACGGAACTGGAAGTCGGATCCGGATGAAATTCAGGAATTCCGTATGGCACCGATTGATTTTCTAAAAATTTTTCTTCAATATTCAAGTAAGGAATGGTTTGTCATACTATTTTCAAATGGTTTGCCGTACTAAAGCCATGTACAAAGTTTTATTCAAATCGAAGCATGTCGATATTATTTTCCATTTTTTCTTGTGTTAATTTTGGAGACTGCTTAGCTGATACATTTGCATAAACAGACTGAAATAAACTGAAAGACAGTTTCCTCAAATTCAGTTTTGCGATGTCAAAATTATAATCTGTGAAATGATTATCTACGATCAGCATTTTAAGTCGCTAAATAAAATGTAGGCAATATTTAACTATGACTGATTTACTTTTCGATTTTTTCGATTTTTCAGGCAACTGATTTTTTTTAGTTTAATAACTTTGTAATCACTTAACTGATTTCTCGAATTTTTGGATTTGTTGTGTAAAAAATTTGTCCTTCTATGAAAAAGTGTGAATATATAATGGAATTTGAATATGGAGATTAAAAACGCTGTTTGTATACATTTTCAATGGTGTTCTTGGTTTGTAGAAAGGGGGTTATAAAACCGATACACAGAAGAAGGATGTAAATAACATTCCGAAATACGCGTATCTGTATTGTAACGTTTGTTATGCTTCATTAAAGTGTAGTGACTTTGTGAAAGTGTAATAACGTGACAGTGAAATAGTGGAATTAAATGGTACATAAATAGTGCAACTATTGAAGAGGGTTATATGTTTTTCATTCTCTTTTGAAAGATAAAACTTGTCTACATAACAAAAAAATTGAATTCTAGATATTTAAATTGGCTCGAGGTCGATAAAAGTAAAACTTATATTGTTTTAAAAATTAAAGACAAACAAAAAATAACAACGCTGTTTTGGTTTTGCAATGACTGAGCGGAAACATATATTGGAGAAGCCAAATGAATGAAAAACTAACAGAAAAGATGAATTTTTGGAAAAAGATACGCTCAGAGACAGGACTCGAACCTGCGTTCTTATGCATTCCGTGCATACGCGCTACCATTTCGCCACTCTGAATCTTGTTTTAGTCACTCTAAAACGCCAGTCAGACACAATAGCGCGTACATCGAACATGGTCTACATCCTGGCCGTCACCCGACCGATACCTTATATCCAAACATCTTCTCTGTCCATCAAACACTAGTCTTCTCGCTTTATACCTATTTCTCCGATCAAGCGCTTGTCACCTTCTTAATTGGTGCCAGTCGCTGGCTGGACATCGTCCTGGGGCGCAAAATTTTAACCGCTGAGTTAAACGAATCGTCGCACAAAGCATAACAGGCACAGCCGGCACATAGAAACCAGGAATATTTTCAGTGATTGAGCGCAGCGGGCTTACCACACGTTTTGTTGGCTTGTATAAAAGAGACTC